>NC_064472.1:17093391-17395755 GCF_023343835.1 Lagopus muta
GCATATCATTAATCTAGTACTGGGGTAGCTCAAAAACAGTTTATTTTTAGGCTTCATTTTGAATTATTTTTAACCTATTAGAGTCCTGTTGTTTGAGTTGTCAGCAACATAAACAGCTCTCAGACTTGGCAGCTTGCAAAATATTCTCTGAAAAATGAAATAGTGTTTGGAAATGTTGATGCATTGAAATCATTGTGATTTGTGGGGAAATTCTGGCATAAGTGAACATGAGTTTTGAAATAATTTGCAGCTCAGGCACTGAGGATCAAAACCACTGAACTTGTGTGAGATGAGCCAATAGCTGGAAAGCGTACTATCTGGGAAGGCACAGTCAAGGGACTTGCACCTGCTGCTGCTACATCCCAGGCAAATTCCCTAAGTGTTAGACTAAGGAATTCCACTCCATTTTTCTGGCCAAATTAATGCCTAGTTGTCTGCACAGAATAAGACCACTCCAAAAAAGAGATAAAAGCTGGCAATAGCTAGTTAGGGTGCTTCTCTCCTGTGTGAATGACGCAGGTCTGATTTGGAGCCAGAACTTCAGTCAGGACTTTATGTTTCCTAGGAAGCTGGTGTGACTGTTAGCTGCTTTAGCTCTCTGCTTCTTTTTCCTTTTTTTTTTTTTTTTTTCTTTGCAAGGAACTTCAAAAGCTCCATGGTTTATTTCCAGGCATGATCCTCAGGGATAATATTTCCCCACCCACTACTAGTTAATTTAGACTATCTTTGCCAGATCACAGGCAGAATATACTGCCTCTCAAATCTCTGCAAAATTTTGGCTTAGAATGAAAAATATGTTTAATTTCCAATGCCATCTCGCACAATAGAATTTGCAAACTCTGGATTTCAGAACATCAACAATAGGAATCAATAAAACTAGCTTGTATTTTATAGAACTACTTGGGCAGTAATATGCCTGAATCTAAGAAGACTTAATCATGTGCTATTGGGTGTGTCCATTTCTCTTGAAGCCAATTTTTGCTTTTGTTGTATGCTGTAGCCTGGCATTCTGGTACAGAGTCAGAAACACTGTACCATGTCTGTTGGAAGGATCTTGTTAGAGTATATAATTGTTCTCACAACTTTCACCTGCAGTAATATTGTTGATAAAATTTGCAATTTTAGTCCATCCTGCTTCCCTGAGACCTGGGGAATCTAATCAAGTTTTGGCTTCTTTATATTAAATAGTAATCCATACAGCTTTTTACAGTCTGAAAAAAAATTGCTGTGTGTGTACTCTGCAGTTATTGAGCTTTACCTTTCTAACATCAGAGGTAAAATTGAGGGCTGGGGGCTGCTTTTTGACTCACCAGTTTTGTTTCTTAAATTCTCTCTGTGTGAATATAGGACCTTTTCTGAGTATTTTAATTCTACTGCTTGAAAACCAATATAATTTCATTCTACCTTAATCTTCAAGCAAAATTTCTCCTTTAAACAGTTCTAGCCTTCCATGTCAATCATATACTGCACATGATTGAACAATTTTTAATGACTCGCATCTTAAAATCACATTCACAACCTGACTGTGAGGACTGGCTTTGCTGGAAAAGTAAAAAAGCAAGACATTTTGCAAGCAATGCTGCACATTTTCTCCCAAAACTCATCCATATGGATTGCTAACTCAAATACGCTATGTTAACAGATAGATAAATGAGAATTTTCTCCCCAGTCAGATAAAGATTTACTCCATAAAAACTTGTGTAGCTTCTTTTGGAAATACTCCCATCTTTGGAGTTTGCACCATGCCACCTGCTTATGCATTTATGAAACACTGCTCTCTGCGGGACAAGTCTAGGATGTATGCTTATTTTGATGAAGTGTACTTTAATCTTCAGTCAGACTGTGAGCAATTATCTTCTGCCACTGAAGTCATGTCCAAGAGTAAAATACACAATACTTCTTTCTCCTTACTTTGAATTACTTCCACAAATTAACTGTTCTTTGTATTCTGTGTTTGTGTGTGTACACACACACATGTATTTAGTACCTTGCTATTACAAAGCTTTCAACAGATTTATAAGGGAAAGAAGTGAAAGGCCTTTGGCTTTGATCTGTGCTTTTGAAGAAGAGATGTGGGGGGTACCTAAGACTCAAGTGAGGACCATGTAACAGCCCCAGATTAAGTATTCTGATGTACAACAGGTAAAGATTTGTTGCAAAAATACATTTTATAAAACAGCAACTGTAGGAAGAACAACCATTTGGTCTCCTTTGAATGAGTGTTTGTGTATTTCTCTGTTGGTACCTTGCCGATGCTAATCCAGTGATAGGAAAGAGATGCTTACCATCCAGCTAAATAAAGATTGAAATGCTGCTTAATCAAATAAGCTTATGTTCAAATGTTTCCCTGAGGGCACCCAGCTGGTTTGATGTCTGCATACTGTTAACAAGTGCTGGGTACTCTGTCTGCATCCCATACTATCTTATCCACAACAGAGCTGTAATTCCAAATTACTCACTCACTAACAAATAAGAATCATCACAGTTTTGCTCAGCAAGTGGATATTATATTAGCTCCAGCAGGCTGGATCATGGTGGTTTTACAAGACTGATCCTTTTCTGAATAACAAATTAGTTCTGTCCAACCAGTGTGTTGTTTATCAGGGAATTCATAATACATATGATACGCACTTTTATTTTAGCTCTATCCAAGCTTACTCGTATCTTAGGAAGAACTGCTGTGCCATCAGCACAGAAGAACACATAAAGCTGAGGTAGTTTAGTAGGAGTTAGCGTTGTTCTCAAAATACATATATATATCATTCACGATCAATCTTGTGTTCCTAGTGGGCCTTTGATATCTGGAAGCAACAAATGAAGAGGCCTGTAGTTTCCAAGAGTCAGGCCTGAGCATAGCAGGTGGTCAGTGACATCTTACAAAGCTGAACAAGGGCCCTGCGGTACTCTGTCCAATATTCTACAATAATTTCAGAACAGTATCAAAAGTAGAGATGGATAAGTTGCAGTGATGCTTTTTATGCCATCTGGCATAAAACACTGTAACTCTTAATATCGTTATCTTCAGCAACGCTGTACAAAGACCAAGTCCTGATATATTGCCAATGTGCCCATGTGGTGAAGTTAGAATGGAAACTGAGAAGTGATTATTTTATTCCTGCATCCCCTGAAGCTAGAATTTACTCTTCCAGCTGATGAACCAGTGAAACAGAGACAGGCATAGAAGGCATTAAAAAAAAGAATTGTATCTGCTGTAAATGGCATTTTCTCAGTTTGTTCAAATAAAGGACATATAGAGCAGGTGCCTATATTTAATGTTCTCTGGGGCAGCAAACCTTTTCTAAATACTCATAGTCCCAGAGTACATGGAACTTAGTCTGCTTTCCACAGGAATAGCTGAAGTCCATCAGAGCAGGCCTCTTATGACTGATCAAATTAACTATTTCTTTAACTGACATGCTTTCTTGGAGATTTGGGACTGCCTTAGGAATTCAGATGCATTTCCTTACTTCAGTTTTTCTCAAAGCATGTTAAAAATCTTAGATGTGAAATTAAAGGAACAATCACGGGCAACCCCATAGAGGTATTCTATAACTGTCCACAAAAGTAGCTGCTCTGACCGCCTAAAAGTCTGTAACTGTGCACTTACCCATGAAACCTCCAAATGCTATGTAAAAATTTCTGACACTCTGTAACTAACCAAAAACATTCTTCATTAAAAAAATAAGATAATCATGGAGGATAATAGGCAAGAGTAAAATAGGAAAAAAAGATGTCACGAATGTCCCCAATATGGCCTTCAGCGATACTGGTGTGCTTGTTAAGAGAAAGTGCCTAGGGCATCCTAGAAGATACACACTATCTGACACTACATAGAAAGGCACAAAACAGAAAAGGCTCTGTCAACAAAGACAAACACATGCTGAATTTGAGGACTCCATACTGTGTGTATGATTTTTATTAATATTGCCTTATTCTTCATGTTGCACTTAGTTTGATATACCCTGACAGTCAGGATCTTCCTAAACCACTGAGCAAGGGCCAAGAAAGGTTTTCTACAATATCAAAAAAATGCCATAAATTCTGCCCCAAAATACCCTCACATTCTGCAGCCATTGTCTGATGCTTCAAAAGAAAGGAACCTTGCCTACCCTCATTCCCCAAAAACTAAATTATGCACTGAAGCAAAATGTAAATCTCTCTAGCCCCTGCAGGTAAACAGCTGGCAAGATTAAAGTATTTAAAATACAGTGCAAAATACACATATGGAAATGCAGTCTCCTTTCAAGACTCTGTTACAGATACAAGAAGCTAACTACCCCAAGATACAAATTACAAGTTTTAATTTTCAGCAGTAGAATGACTTCAATCCTGTCATCAGATGCCACTTACACACTTGTGAGTTGCCTGGCTGAAACATTACATTCCTTGTGATCCTTATTGCATTTCAAACACTAGAAAGTTCATCTCTGAAATGTTCATTTTTCTGTTCTAATTTCCTTACTAATTTTATCTTAAAGCCTTTGACATTGTCTCCCACAGTATTCTCCTGGGCAAGCTGGCAGCCTGTTGCCTGGACAGATCCACTCTTTGTTGGTAATGAAGTGGCTGGATGGTTGGGCGCAGAGAGTGGTGGTGAATGGAGTCACATCCAGCTGGCAACTGGTCATGAGTGGTGTTTGCCAGGGGTCAGTACTGGGGTCTGTCTTGTTTAATATCTTTATTGATGACCTGGAGGAGGAAAATGAGTGCACCCTCAGTAAGTTTGCAGATGACACCAAGGAACAGTATATCTGCCTGAGGGCAGGTAGGCTGTATGAAGAGATCTGGATTTCTATGAAGTTCTACAATCTTATTCTTCTTTGGCATGTGATTACTGATTTTTTGAACTCCTCCTATGGCATTGGTTTGCCATTTCACAAATTTTTACACTAGACATCACTGTCTTAAATTACTCTTTTGTAAAATAAATGGTGATGACTGAACATGTTCTCAACAAAGCCTTGTCTTGCTTTAGATGCTGTCCACTTCATAACACTTGTCATAATCTCATGACATACCACAGTCATCTTCAATATTGTTAAGATCAGCTAGTCTACTAGATAGTTATAAGTGCTGCCAGGTTAAGCACACCTAATTTTAGCCATTGGTCTGCTTCCTTACGATAACAATATTCTCTAGAGCTTTGTCTCCAGGTGTTCCTAGAAGATAAACGTATCAAAATTTGTCTTGTTAGGGCTATACATAAACAATTAGACTTAACTGAAGGTTCCTCCTTAGCCAGGTTGCGTCCATCTGTAAATATTTTCCAATGCAAAACCAAAATGATTCTTCAAAATGAGAGTAGAAATCGGTTTGTTGTCATGATGATGGTCTGGAGGTGGAGAAAATCTGTTACTGCAGTTAACTTTCATTGGTATTTCATAATGTGATTGTGAAACACAACAGCCAAAGAATTTTCTAAGAAGCAGAAGGGCTGTGTCTTACCAGTCAAACTCTGAACTTGAGTTGTAAGAAATCTGGAATATCAGTCAGATCACTCCCTGTTGAAAAAGGACACAGAAATATTTCAGACAATACTGGGTAAAAAGAAATTTCTGCTCTGAATTTTGTTGTTTTCAAGAAAATAGCCACTAATTTGCTAATAAGAAATTTGTAATCAAACATGAAATAGATTTGTTCAGCAGTTTGTAACTGCCTTCTGATGGAACTGAAACTCTTTCAATTCACTGTAATATACACAAGACATTGCCATTGATTTAGATTGGACTAATAGAAGCCTAGCTTAAAACTGAGAGACACATAGGGCATTAAAATTACTAAGGATAGGTCTCAGTTGTCAACTTTTTTTTTGTTTTCATGGTTTTTCAAAGAAAAACCCATCAGCAGTTTGCGTAAAAGATATCATCTCCCCATACAAACTTTGTCTAACTTTGAAACAAGAAGGAAAAAGTCATCTGAATACAGTCAACAAATAACAAATGGCTGTTGTTTTCTTACTAGACTGACACTGCCTGTGGTGGTGATTGTGCTACCAATATTTACCTTCCATTTGCAACACAGCTTGCTAATCTGATGATTATTTGTATGTAGCCACAAACAAGATAGATGAGGGAGAAAGGAAAATTATTCATCAAGATTGCAGTCTGCAGTGTGACAGCGGTCAGTACATATCAGGATTGCAACTGCTGAAACAAATGCTGATTTGCTAAGCCTGAATTGTTTAGGAAAGTCAACATCTTAGGATATTTTTCTGAAATCTTTACTGTTCTAGTCATTTTTAAAATGGAGAATGAAATATTTCTTACACAAATTCTAAATTTTCCTTAAAGGGTATTTCTCTCCTAATGAAGAAAATAAAATGTAACTTAGTTTACAACTAGAAAAAAATACCATAGATAAATTTATGTATTAGGATGAAATTAATATTAACAATTCAGTTCATTTACCAGATTAGTTTTTTTCCAGTGCGTCAAGAATTTAGCTTCTTCTACAATGGCAGCAACAACAGCAACGTTAATTTTCATCAAATTTTCAACAGAATTCCAGAATTACAGCAAAGCTCTATCTTTTTTTTTTTTTTTTTTTTTTTTTTTTTTTTTTAGAATATGAGCATCAATTTGAAACTTAAAATCCTAAGGAAAATTTTATCCTTTGAAATTGCTGGTTCTTAAAAACAGGCAACAGGGATATGCTGAATAGATTATTATGTAGCACATAGCTATTTTAATTAGACAGTTGTTTTATTGAAACAGCTTTCAGGAACAGGTACTTTAAATATGTTGAACTGCAATGTATTCGTAGTGTAATGTATTTAAAGTACTAGACGAGAGGTAGTTCTATACAGGAGGAGATGCCAGATGATATGTAAGGTAGGGAAGGGGAGAAGGAAGTGTGTGAAGAGCTGAAGCTTGGCTGTGGATGCAGGAAGTTCCATTCTGTTCTGGCATTTATGTAGTTTTGGAAACTACTCGTTGATCGGATGGTATTAGCTGTATGTGTGAGAGAGAAAAAAGAATGTTGTCAAAGAATTGTTCTCTTACCATGGATGTACGGTAGTAAACCTTGTCTCATAATACTGACACTGGATATGCATGAAGAAATACATGCACACAAATCTAACATCTTTTTTTAGCAGAAATGCAATGATTATTTTTTGCCACAGTAGGCTGTTTCTTGGGGTGTTCCAATGAAGAGGAAAGTACTGGTCCTTTCATAAGAAGAATTGCTGGAAGGACATTAATGGTCTGAATTGTCAAGGGTAAAAAACCTAAACTGTTGGAATTTAAGAACAAAAACAAGAACAAAACAGAACAAAAAAAATAAAACAAAACAAAACAAAACCATCTGGACACGCAGAAATAGGATCAGGAAAGCCAAGCTGCAGATGGAACTGGAATTGGCTAGGGATGTGAATGTTGGTGAGCCTTACCTCTGTGCTGGGGAAGATAGTGGAATGGATCCTCATGGAAGTTGTATTATGGTACATGCAAGAAAGGGAGGTGATATGAGACAGCCATCATGGCTTCAGCAAGGGCAGACAATTCCTGCAGTGACAGAATTGATGTTCAAAGGAAGGGGAACTGATGTTATCTTCTGGATTTCTACAAGGCCTTTTACATGTCCCATATCATGTCCTTCTCTCTAGTTGGAGAGATGTGTATCTGAAGGGTGGACTGTTCAATGGATAAGTAATTAATTAGATGATTGCAGCCAGAGGTTTGTGGTCCACAGCTCAACAACTAGGTGAATGTCAGTTACAAGAGGTCCCCCATAAGTCCAGCTTGGGACCAGTGCTCTTTAATGTCTTTATCAATGACACAGATAGTGGGATTAAGTACACTTTCAGCAAGTTTGTATATGATAATAAGTATGATTTGTATGATAACTGTGTAGTTAGTATGACAAAAGGGAAGAATGCTATCCAAAGGGATCTGAACAAGCTTGACAAATGTGCCCATGTAAACCTAAACAGATTCAACAAGGCCAATTGCGAGGTATTGCACCTATGCTAGAACAATCCCCAGTATGTGTACAGACTGGGGGAAGAACTCACTGAGAGCAGACCTGCAGAGAATGTCTTGGGAGCTCTGATGGACAAAAAGCCTTACAGGATCCAATATTGTACACCTGAAGACCCAAAGAACAACAGTTTCCTGGGCTTCGTGAAAAGAGAGATGGCCAGCAGGACAAGGGAGGGGGTTGTCCTTTGCTCTGCCTTCATCAGGCCCCACCTGGAGTACTGTGTCCAGCACAGTGAGGTCCAGCGCAAAGAAGGGATGTTGATATGGGAGAGGGTAAAGAAGAAGCCATGAAGATTATTAGAGGGCTGGGACATCTCTCCTACAAAGGAACTGAAGGACTTGGGATTGTTTAGACTGGATAAGAGATAGCTCTGGAGGACTTCACTGCAGCCTTCCAATACTTGAGGGGAGCTTATAAAGAAGAGGTAGACTGGCTTTTTATATGGCCTGATAGTGATAGCACAAGGAGAAAATGGCTTTAAATTAAAAAAAAGGGGAGATTTAACTTAGATGCCAGTAGGAAATTCTTTACTCATATGGTGGTGAGCCAATGGCACAGCCAGCCTAGAGAAGTTGGGTGCCCTCTGCCTGGAGATGTCTGTGGCCAGGTTTAATGGGGCCCTGAGCATTGTCATTTGCTGGGTGGCAGCCCTGCTCATAGCAGTGGTGTTAGAATGAAGATCTTTAGTATTTTAGGGATCTTTTAGTCATTTAGGGATTTTTAAGGTCCCTACCAAGTCAAGCTATATTACGATTCTATGGCTCTATGACTCTGACTCCTTGGCTTCAGAGATGAGACTAGGTTACTATAGATGAAATCACCAAAATAATGAATCAGAGAATCATAGAATAATAGAATCCTTAGAGTTGGAAGGGACATTCAAAGGTCATCTCGTCCAACCCCCTGAAATAAACAGGGATATCCACTGCTAGATTAGGTTGCCCAGAGCCTTACCTCGAAAATCTCCAGGGATGGAGCATCTGCCACATCTCTGGGCAACCTGCTCCAGTGCCTCACCACCCTCACTGTAAAAGATCTTTTCCTTATATCTAACATAAATCTACCCTCTTTAAACTTGAAGTCATTTCCCCTTCTTCTTTCAAAACAGACCCTGCTAAAGAATCTGCCCCCTTCTTTCCTGTAACTCCCTGTTTTATTTAATATGCATTTTGAAAGCATCCACAACTCGTGAACTAGAAGTAGCAAGCACCATCATCCCCATAAATCCTGTTGCTCTTACATAATCTTCCCCAAAAGCATCTGGCCTAAACTACAAGATAGCATTGTGTTTTATAACACAGCACTGGCAAATATCTCTTTTTATGTGGAGTTAAAAACATTGATGGTGGTTTGGTGAGGCCCATCAGGAAGTCACAGACCAGAAAAAATAGTATAATGCTCTACTAATGAACACAAGCTGTGAGTACCTTTTCCACAGCAGTGAGAAGGCACAACCTTTCAACCCAGTGTGTTAAGCCAGTAAGGATCTCACTCCATGATGTAGTTGCCTCCTGTCAGAGTGGATATTGTTTTTCAAATGAAACCAAGAAGACCTAGAATTAGAAGCTTTTTGGCTAATTTAGAAAACTAAACCAACTCCAAAACGGCAGATTTTATCTTGAGGAGCTAAAAAAAGGAAGTTAGCACAGCTGAGTTCTTTTCCACTTTGCTCATCACTAAATGCACATAGTCCTGAGGTCCTTACTGACTTCTATTGAGATGTAGCAGAACCTCAGAATGAATGGTGTGATCATAAACTGATCAAGCAAGTCTTGATTTGAATGTGTTCAGTTCTAATGTGAAATAATCCAGCTGTGCGATAGCCCTCCCTTTGTGGTGTTTTCAGTGGCTGTCCATCAGCTTGTCGAGATGAGTTTGCAGCACCTTGCCTTCCATTTTGAAAGGGGTATGTAGGAAAGCCAGTGGAAATTTTTCCCATACACCTATTTATATTAAAGGATTACATTTACTTTGCTACTATTCTCTCTGTAATGTTAAACATGCACAACTCTTGTTTTGTGCAATATTGGTCTTTAAAACCTCCATTGCCTCACATACATACACACATGCACTCTTTTTCAACAACATCAGCTGTGAATTTTTTCGTTAATTACCCTGCCACTGCACAGCAACAATCAAATGAAGGTTCAGTCACAGTTTTTGGTATTAACATCTACTTTCTGGGACATAGTAAACCTGCTGCTAAAAACTTCTCTGCAAATGCTCTTATTTTCTGGTCTGACTGTATATATGTAACTATTAAAGCAGGGGTGTGTACCAATGAGGAAGAAAGACAATGCTCAGAACACAAAACACCTTTGGCAGAGCATACCAGGGCATTTACTTACCAAGAAGGTGACATATCTTTCAGGTCTATTACTTTAGCTGCTCTATTACTACTCCTTTACTGCAGATAACTTATGATTTTGAAGTCAGTCATCAAAAATTTTTGTGTTTAGAATATGAATCCTGTGCAGATTTTTGAACACATCACTTGTCCCCAGCTACACAGTGACATGGAGAATTCCACTTTACTGAGAGAAAAATGTCAATATACTCTTCTATTAGAAAGCACATCCAACAGAAAACTTGGGGTTTTGTCATGGCTCCAGGCTTCTGTAATGCAATATACAGTAGTTGTACTGAAATACCAGAGGCTGTATGTTTGAGTTATCTTCCTTTTATTACTTTGCACAACCTCTCTTGGGAAGGGAGGAGGGGTTAGAAACGTAAATATAAAACAAATGATCAATAGTACATGTTCAGAAGTATCCATTTTCAAAACCAGTCTTCAGTTTTGTCTCCCAGCACTAGACAGCAGCCTGACTATGCTGGTTTCTGTACATCCTGTTGCTCACAGCTCTTGTCTGCATCAGTTGTAGTGGAATAATAGGAAGTGTAACTATTTCTATGCAAGCTGATTAATAATATTTTATAAGCTCCAAAATAGAAATATACATGTGTGTGTGTGTGTGTGTGTGTGTGTAAGTAGCAATAGCTGCAATAGAGCTAAGAATTCCTGCAGTATACAATTGTTTATGAAAAATCACAAGTATTTTTGAAATCTCATAATAAAACTGTGTTAAGATAATAAAGTCATGTTATCATTTCTGCAACTACTGATCCAGTGAAGACTGATTCTTTTAGGAAACACTAGAAGAAGACAGAGAATAAAGTAGGAATCTAGTTCTTTCTTGGCTAATTATGTCCTTCTGGAAAAACAGTGCAAGATTCAAAAGACTATTTTGTTAAAAGCAAAAGTTCTTCAGTTCACAGATTGTAGCTTTAAGATATATAAATATATATATTTAACATACACGTCTGAACTGTGCTGTAAATACAGATATTAAAGAAGGAAGAAGTGAAAGGCGAGAGGAAGAAAGTTAAACAGAGACAAGAATTTAAAAAGCTTTTATTTCATTTGGAATTTCTGCTTGTTTTTCATTATACAGCACTGAGCCCTATCCAGGAAGATAAACTGGTGGAAATGGAACATATTGCAATTGATGGAAGGGAGCTTTTTTAAAGGCATTGACCACATCTGAGCACTAACACTTCAGTGAATATGATGTCAAAGTCTACCCCACTTCTTTCTATTCTAAGAGGGGATTTGGGATGGGATTTGGGAAGAAACCTGGCTCCAAAATATACTGCTATCTCATAGGATTATCCAGAAGTACCATTGAGGTTACCAAGTCAGAAAGATCTTGTGGCCTTAATTAGCAAACATGAACAAAACGTTCCATTCCTTGTGTTTAACTTTTACGTATAAAAATGAAGCTGAAAAAGCAGTGAAATGTAACTCGAGTGGCTGAAATAATGGCACTGAAGCTCAAAGATCATGGCACATGATTGAAGAACTGAATGGAAATGAGAGTAAGTGGAGCAATTAACAATACAGAAGTACTTGTGATTACAGGAAGGTGTGCTGGACAAAATGAATAGAGATGCCAAAAGTGCTACAGAACAGGTCAGTTTTCTTAAATGGGCATTCAGAATCCAGCAGACAAAATAAGAAATAAACACAACTGGATGAAATAAAGGGGGAGAAAAGGGTGTGGGCTTTGGAGGTGGAAAATGGAAGGAAAGAGGTAGGTAGGATAATCGTTTTAGAAGGAGGAAATTTATAATAGTTTATTTTTCATTATGGGATGGGTAGACAGTTTGAAAGGAAAGAGTATGGGGAAACTGTGCATTGGAAAAGAAACTGCAGAGAGATATTTAGGGAGACATTTTAAGGTCATTCAATTCTGTGTATTGGCAGTAATCCATTGTAGAGAACAGACAGCTACTGTAGTTGTTAGTAAAGATAAATGTCATTGAATTATAGATGAACATAATGGAAAAACTTCATGTCTAGCCATTGTGTAAAATTAGGAGTGGGACATACTGACTGTGTGGGCCTGGTGAATGCCAGGTGCGTGGGTGAGTAGTGAGAATTGGAAAAGGGTGTCCTATTGAAGTGGGCTATTCAGCTCTTACACCAGCACTGTAATGTCATTATTTTTTCTTGCATTGACTTTTGAGTACAAACCAAAGAATAGTAAACACTAAGTACATTGGTGTCTGTCTCAGCATGTCCATATGTTTCTGCCTTCATATTCAACACAACAACATCGGGAAAAATACTTGTCTTTAATTTGATGATGGCTAATAAAGAGCTCTGTTATCACACCTGCTACCAAAATCACATCACACCAGTTAACAATGACAACAGGCTACCATGTTTTAAATTCTATTTTCTGGCATAGAAAAATTTTCATTACATAAAATTCAATATTCAGAAGATGACAGTAAACTGCAAATCCAGAAGTCTTCAGAAGACTTCAAGACAGAAATCATAAGTCTTTGAACTTTTGGGGGCTCTTAAATGTACAAAGCCCATCATATCTTCTTTCCAGGATTAACAGATCTCACTTTTGCTGTCATTCTGAATTGTGGCATTTGGCTCTTGTAGTTAGTATGGTACCTATGGGGTATTTTATTGCTTTGTGAAGCATCTTTTCACTCTTCCAGTGCAGTCTGAATAAAGTCATGGTGATGTTGCTGCTGCTGCCACTACTCCTGTGCTAGCAACTGCTTTCTATGTATCCATTTTGTCTTTTCTCAACTTTGGCCATATTTTTTCACCCCTATTCTGCATTCATATCTGATAATGACATCACTGTTTTTTCAATAAACTTACTTCTTCTGTCACAATCATTAAATGTGTTAATAGCCCATTTGCTGGAGATTGTGCTGTATGCATACAAAATTAACAGATTTTACACAGATTGCCATGTAGGCATTGTTGAACAGTACTGGGAGATTGACTGATTTATTTATACTAGTATAAATTCACTGGAACTATTCAGTCAGGATACCAATAAAGAGGTGGAGCAGAAAGAACTGCAATTCTTTCTAGCGCATCCAGTACACCTAGCCAGCAAAACAGCCATCTAGAAAAATGATAAAGGCCTGTTACCTGCAAGTCCAGCCTAAAAAATACATATTCTATGAAACTAAGTGTATGCTTCAGGATAAGATGAACAGTGTTAATTATAATGCAGTTCCTGCATATCTAAATAAAATATATCTGGTACGATGGTAGCTAGTAAGGAAAAAACAGAAGTGATCTAAATCAAATTAATAAGGAAACCTTCATAAAAACAAATAAAAACATCTTGCAAGTGAATAACAAAACATTTTCCTTTCTTTAACCTTCAAGATGAGATCTGGTGGAAACTATCAGAACACATCTCTAGGCAAGAAAACCTTCCTGGAGATCTACCATTGCCATAATTTCTGGTAATCATTCACCCTGGGTCTCATCAGCTCAGGTCTTGGAGAAATGAGATCATAGTTTGTAGCCTCTGACCATTTCTGTCTGGCTTTGATCCTGCTTGAAAACGAGGAATTAAATAACAATAATGACAAAAATACATCAATTGCATCAAGGCAGACTTTGTACTGCCTTCCTTCATAATTCTCATTCTCTGATTTATGGTAGAAACTAATACACCAACCCTATGTCTGTTATCATCAGAAATCCAAATGACATCATAGATTCTTGACTCAGAATTGTTTGAGTTGAAAGGGACATTTAAAGGTCATCTAGTCCAACTACCCTGTAGTTAACAGGACATCTACATCTAGATCAGATTACACAGAGCCTGGTCTAGTCTGAACTTCAATGTCCATAGGGATGGAATATCCACCACATCTCCGGGCAATGTATTCCAGTGCTTCACTACTGTTAACATAAAAACAGATTTCCTAGTGTCCAATCTAAAACTCCACATTTTGTTGGAAACCATTTCCCCTTGTCTTATCAAAACAGATCCTGCTAAAAAGTCTGTCCCCTTCTTTCATATAGCCCCCTTTTAGATACTGAAAGGCTGCTCTCAGATCTTCCTGGAGCTTTCCCTGTTCTGGGTTGACCAGCCCCATCTCTCTCAGTCTGTCCTCGTAGGGGAGGTGTTCCACCCCTTGGATCATTTTTTGGCTCTCCTCTAGATGTGCTCTGGCAGATCCTCATGTCTTTCTACTTACAGGAAGAGGGACTTAAGAGATTACTTGAGCAAAAAGAATGGAGAAAAGTAAGCATTGTAACTACATTATTACTAGGACATATGGGTGGTGGAGAGAGAGTGAGGCCACTTCAGTCTAGAGAAATTTCTTACCTACAATTTATTGCAATACTGAATACTATCCAAGGAGCTATCACTATGTGATGCCTTATTCATATAACTTTCTCAGTTTGCTTTTAGAGACACACTACATGGATCCTGACTTTACAACTCCAACTCTTTTGCTCATGTGTGTAGTTTCTCAGAGCTGTATTTTACCTCCATCACAGTTTCCTTCTTTTCAACACCACACCCTCTCCGGTATCATCCTTGGGCTGCAGTCCCTAGGAACTGAAGGAAAAGAGGCAAAAAAGGCCAAAGAGGCCTCTTTCCTTTCAGCCAGATCAATCCCCTCATATCAGAGGAACGTAGTCACTTGGCTCCAGTTCCAACACGTATTATCACTTTTATGCCTGCCATGTGCACTTCACAATCTGTACCACTTTCCGGCCACTCAGCCACCCTCTGCTTCTATGATTCAACTTCTGAAGGTTGCCGTCAGCCTGAACGCCTCCTCCATGACAGCTACACAACATGTTCTACACACTGTTGGAACCACCCAGGGTGAGAATGAATTATACCTCTGTGTCATGGTTGTATTCTGGATCTTGCCTGGTGCGGCCAGCTCATCATTAATTGGCAAAAAACTTAGCCCTAACTGAAAGAAAGGTAAACTGCTTTCCCTAAGATTACGAAAAATGCCGCTCACCCCTGATCAACCTGAGAGAGAATAGCTAATTACGTGTTCTGGCTATAGAAGACAAATGCACCTGCTGTTTTCTTGCTTCTTGTAAAAGTGCTCAAAATAGTTTCATTTTGGAATAAATCCCTGTCTGTCTTTTCTCCAGCCACCCAAATACAAGTCATCAGCTAAAACAAGGTCCACGTTGGGCTCCATCCACCTCTAAGTGCTGCCCCACCTACTGGAGATAACACAAGAACTTCTCCCAAACTCAAACCTGGCAGCGCAGGGGTTAATGGGGCCGATGGGAAGGGGAGGGGGGTGAGCCAAAAGAAAATAGCCTGACACCCTTCCCAGCTTATTTGATGGAGATGCGACCTGGCAGCATTGAAAAGCTTCAAGATTAATGGAGAAAAGGCGGAATCTGACAGCTTTTCCGCTGGTTTCACTCCTTCTGGGTGGGCCGATTGCTCTTGAATGTCACTTGCTACTTAATCTTGTGTATCTGAAACAGACTGACGTGTTTGGGGAGCCCTGCTTGCTCTGTATAGACATCAATTGGAAAGGCAGATAAAAGGAAACTGCTTTGAATTACTCTCTTATGCCTTTTATAGAGCACTTTCTGACTACAAAATAATTAGTAGCCCTATCCAACGAAACTCGTCGTGGTTAGGGTACACTTTAAACACTAAAAGTGGGGAGGAGCAAGTATCCCTTACTCTCTTCCAGCTGTTTCCCAGAGCTACCATGAAACAGAGTCATGTTTATACTCAAATAGAAACATTGCTAGATAATATTGTCATTTAATATCACCTCACTGTCTGCATGACTCTTGCAGAGATTTTTTTTCTGAATTGATTGATTTCTGTTTGTGAGACGAAGATTTGTTGGGGAGGTAACAATTCATGTGTTATATACTCTCCCTCCTGCAAGGGAAAAAACCTTATGTACTCTTTAAAAATGCATTACATCTCCCACTCAGTGAACATGATGTGTTCTCCCTTGTAGCATATAAGGGGGACACAGGAGACTAAAATGTAAGGTTTTTTTCTCCATCTTCAGTGCAATCAGATGGTGACTGTCTTGCAAAAGACATCTGATTCTTTTTTTAATCCCAGCATTTCATTTGAAGTTCTTCATTATCTTTCACCCATGTCATACCATTTATGGCAGCCTAGAGATAGTAGCAAATTAAAATAGCAGTCCAAATTAGTTTGTCAAATTTACTTCGTACCCTAAACTGATGGCCAGAAATCTGACCTTCCCCCTTGACATAACACAGCTGATCAGCCTATAGTCAGCAACCCAAGAAAACTCCAATTGCCTTTGTACAGGAAGTTAATATACAAACTTTTGAAATATCTGAAAAATTAGGCATCTGAAAAAAATTAGCTGCTACCTCATGTTACCAGATTGTCTAAAATAGGTAACACTGAGCCCATTTAGCACACTATCTACTGTATGGTCTTCTATATTTTTCTTTTTGAAATAAAGAAATCTAAAGTTTGAAAATCTTAAACTGCATCTCACGAACTTTTAGAGATAAGAAGCATCTTAGATTAAACACTAACAACATTGTTGCGTTTCAGCTGTCACCTAAAAAACAGATACTATGAGTTGACTGTGCCTTCACCAATTATGCAGACCTATTCAGTTGGAAAAAAAAAAGAAAGAAAGAAAGAAAGAAAGAAAGAAAAAAAAATTGTTCTGTGTAGGTTTTTTATGGCATTTTCCCTCAGATCTAAGTGGTACTTTATGGGAAGAAAATGTGATTTTACACAAAGACTTGTAACAAGCTATGGGAATAGCAACCACTTCACTGCTGGTTTTTTTTTTTTTTTTCAGCCAACTAATTTCTATGCCCTCTGGAGGAAAATAGAAGATATAAACTGAATGATGAATCACTTCAGTGAGAGTGTCGTAGAACTCTGTTACTTTATTTATTTATTACTATTTTTAACAAGGAAATTCTCAGACACGTTACTGCTTTAAAATGCGTAGTTGTTATTTTCTGTTCTCTGTTTCAGTAAAGATGCAGGTTAACACTTAATCGCACTGTGACTCTACAATTTATACTGATGTTTTTAAAAGCTTCATTTAAATAGGTTCCTAAATTTGCTTTACATAGTGAGGTAATGAAGTTCACAAACTCCAGTTGTTTAATGTTTTTCGTCTTGGAATCATCACAGTTTTAATAAATGAGGTGTAATTAAATGTACAGATATCAACTCACATCCATCTGAGATTTCTTACAGTTCAGATTGTAAATTCCCCATTTGATCTTTAAAATAGTTTTTCATGTTTCTCAGCATTACTCCCTTAGCAAAATGCAGAGAAAGGTAAGCAGAGTAAGCAATCTTGGGAAATATGATTTGTAGGAAAATTCAGAAATGAGCAAAGGAATACTAGCGAAAAAAGAGGCTACTAGGACATTTTTACAGTAATAGGCATTATTTTAAAAACACCCTGGAAATCAGAGGGTGTTCACATCACTCTCTCCTTCCTGCTCAGAAGGATGAGATCTGCACTGTTAAAAAAACACAGAGGATTTTGAAGACATTACTCACTTTAGTTGAAGCCACTTAAATAAAACTATTTCTGTTGATGCAGCCCAGCCACATATATGATGTACTTCTCAAAATAAATCTTAATCCTTCTGTGTTTGGCTTTGTCTACTGAACTTGCTTGAGATTTTTAAGATCAGTGGTCAGATTCTACACACACATCTTCACTATTAAGTTCAAGAGACTGCAAAAACGGAGGTAAGCATGTGCACAATGCCTTCAGGAGCTTACAAGTAAAATGCCCTAAATTATGATAGAGTTTCCATTCTTTTTAAGAATTAGAAATAGGCAATCTCTATTAATTAAATGCATAAAATTTTTCCTGAAGAAATTACTGTTCATTGACATTAAACCACTCTTCTATCGAAGAGTAGGAGATGCAATTAAACCTTAAATAATTTATAAAAACAACAGCCTGCTGTCACATTAGGACCTCAAAAGGGGTCCTCCCACTTTCACTGCAAGTCCTCTTTCCTGCTGTTTAGTTGCAATATCTGTGTTATTTACTGTGTCTTGCTCATGCTGGGGTCTTATTAGGAGTCAATATCCCACTAATCACCATTTGTCATGAGCAAGCATCCACGGCTTATATACAAAACAGAAAATCTGAGAGTTTCCTTTTCCTTCTACAAGCAGGAAATGCTGGTATTCCATATGAAAACGCAATCACAAACCGAAACTGATTAAATGAGCAATAGTAGTGGTAAGTTGTAGGGGCAGACAAAACAAAGTCAGAACAACTTAGTCTTTATATAACTACAGAAAAACAACAGACTGAGTTGGACATCACAGATGCACAGACTGAGACAACAGAGCCTACCTCACAGGCTCTATGCATCCTCAGCCCACTGCCCAGCATAGAAATGACATCCTGAGAGTAGGGGTGCAGTTACCATAATATAGATACAGATATATAGAAATACATATATGGGTTTGGAGTTTTTCCTGGCCCACTAATTTTGTTAAGAAATTTATTTTGAGACTTTTTTGTTAAAAGCCAATTTCAAAATCCTAATGGCTGAAAAATCTAAAGGTAAAACTTGTACCATTGTTGCAAATGCCTTCTATCACTTAACCTGAGCTTGAAGGACCAAAACTGAGATGACCCTGAGGATACCATCCAGTTCTTTCAATTCCACTTTTATTAGGTCATAGTGAAATAAGGAGAGAAAATGAGCATAGTGCAAGAACTATTTATTTTTTTCTGAGATGAATGTACAGTCATGAGCATAAAGAGTCTATTCATAGCATGGTACTTCAGAAAGATAAGACAATGTAGTAGTTAATTTCTTTCTCAGAACAGCTTCAATGCAAGAATTCCACAAGAAAAAGCTTTCCTTTGGCAAAATGGAACAAAATGCCATTTTATCAACCACTAGACATTTTTCATGTCTGAAAATGTATTCTTTTTCCTTGTGCTCCACCCACAACTCACTAATATTTGTATCAACTAAATAGTTTAAAATGAGCTAAATGTTCTCAGGAGTTCAAAGGTAGAGTGCTGTTCCCTAATGTGAAAATGAATGTTAATGTTACAAGCCTAGAAGGAATGACGGAGTCCCAGCTGGAGATGCATGCTGGTGAAAAGACAGCACTACATGGAGCCAGGGGGACAGCACTTGAGGTGCTGGTGTCAGGAAGCAGAACTGCCAAGGTTAATTTGTTTAATTATCAAGATGGAGATGGGTAAGTGTGGGACTGTCAGATGGAAAAATGAGAATTTGGAGAGGAAGGCTGTCACAAAGAACTGGAGGCTTTTTATCACCAGATAGCCCTCACATTTTTTGCAACATAAGCCAAAAAATGACTTGATACACATAGGAGTGCTCTCTGATAGCTAATAGGTTGCCACATACACAAACACATGCAAGGATATTTTAAATATAAAGAAATGTAGAAAAGAAAAACAATATAATTGTCCTGCAATATCATATTTGGTGTCAAGACCTGGGAGGAGGGTGAGTATGACTACTGGCCAGGTTTGGGACTTGGCAACACTTGTTTTTTTGCAAAATTCCCTCCCTCCTCACCCTCAGCACTCCCAAGGGTGGGATTTTTTTCCACTGTTCTTTTGATGGCCCTGACCTGTACTCCAGGTCTCAGCTTCCACGACATTGTCTTGGAAACCTAACTTGAACCTCCTTTCACGTGTGTGCCAGGGAAGCAGGGATCTGCAGCCAGTTTCAGGAGCCCTTCCCCAGTTCTTCACGGCTGCTCAGCTCCCCATGAGGCCCAGCATGTCATCCTATATGCTTGGCTCTCGGATCCGTGGCTGCAGGCTGGACTCTGATGGTTGCTTTCCAACCCCCTGCTGCCTGGCTCCATGGAAGAGCAGAGGGAGCATGCATTGTAATCCTATTACCTCCTCCCGATGGGGAAAGGAGAGAAGGCAAGAGGCAGGTCAGGAGACAGAAAACAAAAGGTTGAGCAACCGCCTGCAGCAAAATAGAGAATTCCACGAGGGAATGCTGAATTTGGTGGCACTCTGACAAAATGCCAAATTACATAGCCACTTGTAATGCTACTTGCTGAGCACAGGGGCCCTGAGTCTGGGGAACCAAGACTGAGATTAATTGGATCAGTTTTCAGAAGTGAGAGGTACTGTTTCTGATTCTCACTGGAGTCAGCACATGACAGTACACTGGATTACACCACATATTTTTTAAGTTTTTCTTCAGAACTAAAAGGGTTGTTTTCTTGTTTTCCTCTCTGAACATAATCGCAAATTCCATT
Organism: Lagopus muta; assembly: GCF_023343835.1. Lineage (NCBI taxonomy): Eukaryota > Metazoa > Chordata > Aves > Galliformes > Phasianidae > Lagopus > Lagopus muta. Next base: position 17,113,962 of record NC_064472.1, read on the forward strand.
GCTATGAAATACATGAAGATCTTTTAGCAAACTGTTGCTGCATATAAACTATTGCCACTCTCCTAATGGATTATTGATGATACAGTATAACACACTTAATTAGGCTGGCCACTTTACTGAGACCATCTGCCAGTGATTCACATCTTGCCTAATTTTAAAATCCTTAACTCATTAACCTCTTTTTCTCTCTCTCTCTGTATATACATTATATATATATATATATTTACTATGCCAGTGTATTTATTTCAGCATTAGATTAGTTACACTGATAGATCAGGCCATGCTCCAGCTGGATCCAGCTGTAGTGCTTCTCATCTGGATCAGCAATGCCATTGAAAAGCTGAGATGCAGTAGAAACTCATGCTGCTGGGTGCAGTTTGTCTAAGGAGTGTTACCATGCTAATATTGTAACCACAGGCTTTGTGGCATATGAGGTACAGTCTTCTGCAGTAGCACGAAGCCAGCATGAATTTTATGTAGTATGGTATGACAAATATATCGTCACTGTTCTGATCCACAGCAAGTCATGTGGAGGATCCACATCTACCCTATTCTTATTTCACTGGCCCCTAAGACAAACTGCTGCAACTGTTCCTTGTTAGCAGGTTCTCAGATACACCTTGAAAAGAATTCAAATTTGTGTCCAATACAGTGGAAAAAGAGGCTCCTGCTGCTCAAGAGCACTTTCCCCAAAATAGGAGGCAGTGTTATAACAGAAGTTATGCGGATTTGTAATGATAGAGTGCGCTTTTTAATGTGACTCTTTTCAGCTGTGTGAAATTAGGTGAGCTCCAGTCCTGCTTCAGAGGATTTGTAGGTAGAGTGAAGATTATGAGTTTCATATTTAGTACCTGATATTCCACAGACATAGAAACCCATTGCTCAGACCTTAGCTATCATATTTTTGAGGTGCAACATAAGGTGTTGATTGTCCATCTCTCAATCACTAAGCAATATTCGAGTCACCTACCTCCTGAAAGGTCTCCTTTCTATATCTCACTGCACAGCTTCTGCAATCTGCTGCATTCATTTTTCTTCAAGATTCACAGTGCTCATCTTCCAGGAGTAGAAGAAGTAAGGCAGTTCTGGGGTGTCCACAGATAGGATTGGTTCTTGTGTCAATCTGCAAAAGCCTATGGTTATCAGGTTTCAGAAGACAGTGAAAATCGTGGTTGTTTGTAGCAGTCATTAATGAAGTCTTATGGTAGCCCCTAGATTTTATTAATTTAAGGTAGTTCCCTAACTTTGAGTCCTACTTTTTATCTCTCTTCCACTTACTATTCAGTATCTCAAAGGTGTTGTGAGAAGGAACTATTCCTCTTCCCATATCTTCCCATCTTCCTGCACTGATGCTCACACTTTATCCCTCCCAGCTTCCATAGTTTTGACATCCCTCATTTTTATTTTCTAAATAAAGAAAATTTGTTACTCCCAGAACAAAGTACTACAGCCAAGTTCTATATATTTGAAAAGATGGTCTGTAATAGCTTTTCTGACGAAAACATGACTTAATTAGTGTTGACAAGGTATTAAAATCCTATCGGACTTACCTGTTTTCTGGCTCAACTACTTGGAACAACATCATATCTTGAAGAATGCAATTTCTTTTTTTTCCCCTCTCCTAAATTTTCAGCACAGCCTGGAAGAGTAGCTGCAGCTGTCTTGATACAATATGAACCCACTGCATGCTCAAATTTGCAGTTTTGCAGCAGTTACTGAGTGAAGGCACTGTGCTGTTACATCGCACAGAAAGAAAAGATGAACAGTGACAAAACAAGGTAGAGAGTATTTTATTTGCCTGATGTGTTTTGTTGGCATAAAATATTCCTCCCTTTGTTCACCCTTCTCCCTATTCACTTGCACTGCTCCCAGTGAACTCCATCTATTCTTCACTCTTTTCTCCACTTCTCTCTCTTCTCTTTTCCTCTATTCCACACCCTGTGTGCCCACCTACATCCACAGGGGATGTCTGAGACCCTACATCCCTTTTCAACATCTCTTACAATTACCATATGTTGAGAGTTGCAACTGTTTGGACTTCACAGGCAGCCCCTCAACCCTGTTCGGTACCATCACCATCCTAGAGCCCATGGAATCAAGAGCCAAAGAAAATGTCTGATTAAAGAGCTGTGCTGACTATATAGTGATGAGTAATAATGGTATCAGACAGCTTTATGGGTTAAGAGCACCTGTATATATACGACGGAGGGTTGTCAGCCACCAACCTACAACACCTCTGACCTGCTCAGTTTACCACATCTTCCCCTTTTTTACTTCTGCAACATGGGATGGGCCCATTCTCATCTTCCACGCTGGGGTCAGGGAGAGGCGCCCACTTCCTGAAAGGTGCCTTTAATTAACTTTTTGACAAAAAGCTATTTTGTCCAGATATTGCAGTAAATGTTTTTCTGATTTTTTTTTTTTTTTTCCTGATTAGTACAAAAGCACATAAGGAGGGAAAATGCCATTTTACAAACATTCTGCACTTTATTATCAGACATACTCTATTTTTCAGATCCCTTTTATTATCAAGATTATTACAAACATAGACAAATTATCTGATAATCACAGCAGGGTTTCCAGGATTTTTAACTATACAAAACATCTCTCAATTTCCCCCAAAAGGACTATTTCACAGGCTGATTGGAAAGCAGGGTCTGCTCTTCAGACATTTTCCTGTTAATTAGCCAGAGATTCAGACAAATAAAATCAATGAGCTGAAGTCTGGCACCCTGATTTATTTTCAGGAGCAAGGTCTCACTTTGCAATATCATTTGAGGAGATTGCGTATTCCTCCCTAGTTTTGTTTGCTGTGTTCCACAAGGAGGTTGCATAAAAATAGTAACATATGAAAAAGATGTCCTTTTCCTTCAGCCCATTATTCTTAACTGCACACATCCTTGAACCATCCTTTTTCTCCCTAATCTTTACACCAGTCCAATGTTTGTGCATTGTTATCATCTCTCTTAACAGTCTCCCAGCACAGCTTCACATGACTAACTCCCCTAATCTTTGCGGCAGGGAGGAGTGGTGGAAATTGCAATTGTTTTGTATCCACTGGCAGCCTGACAGATGAAACAATCCCTGCACAACACTCTGCTATCAGCCTGCTCCCCACATCAACTGGCAGCAAACCAGCCGGCTCCAAGAGGTTGCTCAGGGTATGAGACGCCTTTCCTCAGCAGCCCCAGAAGGTCTCGGTCCCAACTATTCCACCTCAGCCTTCCCTACTGCCCTCCACTGAGGAATTTTACAGATAGCTATAATTTTACAGCCGCCTTGAACTAATTGTACTCAAGCAATTGCACAAGATATGTCAGAGAATTCATCTGTCTGAAAACTGGCTTGGAATAAAGGATGCTGGCACTTGTAGAAAGGTAGTGAAGGAAGGTGAGATGTGCCCAGCAGCATACGCTGGGGAGCAATATGTCGTGACAGCATCCGCTTAAGACACAGGGCTGCCCTCCTGCTCCTGCAAGGGAGACTCCTCAGGGCCAACTGTGAGGGGGGATGACCACTGAGTGCTACTGCAGGAGAACAATGGCTCTGGAAAATACTGATAACTCGCTGTACAGGAAGTGTTCTTTGAGGCGAGATCCACGCAGAGAGAGGCTTTGGTTCATAATGTCTGATAGGACTGATTTTTCTTCACTGATCCATCCTTGCCAGGCTCTCAAGTCCACTCATACATGAGTAAAGAAACGCCCAACTGTCCTTAGGTCAGAAGCAGCTCTTTTTCCATGGAAAAGCAAGCCTGTGTGGTTCTTGATCTACAGTAAGAAGCTTGTTTTGAGTGGGGATATTAAGGAGTTACCAAACTTAAAAATCTGGGAGTTGCAGGACAGCCCTAGCAACACAGCACTTGACCTGGATGTTCCTATCAAAAAGATTGCCTTGGACAAACAACAGCACCACTGCTTTCCACATCTCAAGAGGAGGGGGGCTTTCTTCAAACAAGGGAAGAGATTTGTCTCAGTTTTGCCAGAATGGTCAGGTGTGGCTGATAAGTAAGGAGGTCAGGTCCCCAAATGATGATAATTCCATTCTATGATAAATGTCCCCCCTTCTCCAGCTTATATAATGACTACCAAAAACACTAACTTAATTCTTAATGGCTCAAAGTGAGCACATATCGAGCCCATTAATAATACAAGGATGTCCAAGAAAAACTGGGAGAAAAGCATTAGGAAAAACACCCCTACAACCTCCCAAGGAATCTAATCATGATAGGGTGAGAAAAGAATGTGGCCGTGGATTGATGGATGATGTGCAGATATTTTTTGCTAGAGACTTATGAAACAAGTAGAAAGTCCAGATGTTCCAGAGACACTAAATAGTTCAATATTTCTGAAATGGGTGTTGTCAAGGGAGCTAGTTAACACCAAGATGCCCAGATAGGATATGTCTTTCACTTGGCTTTGTTAGTTGGTCTAGCTGAGATTTTCTTAGACATAAAAAAAAGCGTTTTGAGCTTGAGCAGAATGTTTGCCAGCTCATTTCAACAAACCACATTAGGTTGCCAGTTTTAAGAAAACTGGATCTGCGTATGGACTTGTTTGCTTTCCCACATGTCCAGGAGAAGGGCACAAACAAGATGACTGTGGCCTGGAGCAATGTTCAGTTCATTTATAGCCATACTGCAAAAACCTAGTGACTGGATATTTCAGCTGAAGACACTATAACTGCTCTATGCTCAGGCATTTCTAACTTAAAAGATCATTATAGCTCTTTAGATATTTGCACCTAGTCAATTTAGCTTGGAAACTGCACATCGTTCTGCACTGCTACCATTGATATCCTTTGTTTTCCACTGTCAGTAGCTATTATACATCTCCAATGTGAAACTGGTAGGAGTTCTAAAAGTTCATTCATCAGTGTCTACATTTTAAATATATTACTAAGCCTTTTAGAAGACAAACACAAGAAAAATTTACTTTTTTCCTATAATTTCTGGTCTGCTCTGCTGCAACTTAATAATGTTTCAACAACATGGTGACAAAAACTATGTGAACCACAGCTCTGTAGTAGATATGCCTTGACATTTTATTCTGGTGAATTTTCAAAGGAAGATCAAACCTTGCTTCCAGGCTTTGTTCCAGTCAATCCAGTGGCTTCTCTAGTAGCAGCACACCTGGCAGCATTCTGTAGTCTGCAGAAAGTTTTCTCTATCACCGCTGGGGCTTGGCTGTGGGATCGCTGTTGCTCTCAGCAGGTTCTCTCTGAACGTCAGTCTCACCATTTGGTGCCAGGATTTTCATCTGCAGTCTCTGGGCTGTCCTTCCACCAGCTCCCCAGGGATGAAGGAACTCCTCTGTCTTCCAGAAAGTACTCGGTGTCCTTCACAGATGTTCATAAGGATATTTTAAAAACTTTCTACCACTTAATCTCTTGCGATTTCTTTTATTCTTGACCTGATGAGCATTGGATATTTTTACTTTTTGTCCTTTCCAAAAAAAAATTTTATGACTCAACAAACCATAATCACAAACTGTAACCTTCAGCCACAACTGCACTAGTGATTGCTCTCCCAGAGGCTTGGAAGATGTATATATATAGCTTTGTAGTTCTTTCTTGCCTATACTTGCCTATACTGGCCTATACTTGCCTATACTACACTCTTTCCATGAAAAACTGAAATTATCATTCCTCCCTGAATCTCTTTGCAATCTTTATACCTGCTCCAGAGGCTGCTCCTCCTCATTTACCACAGCATTTTCTTTATTGATGTTGACAACTCAAGGGATCAGTCACAATAGCTTAGGATAAAGATTCTGTGCACTGCACATCTAACAAGATAATACTTTTCACCTGTTAAATAACTCTCTCCTAAGAATTTTAAGGTATTTATGAACATCAAACAACCATTTTTTTCACCATCTAAAGCAGACTTGTGGGCTTTGTTACAGTTTCTTCTTGTCCTCTTCACATGAAAAGTAGGTGCATAGATAATTTTAGGATTCCTACTTATCATGAAATCTGATAGTGTTTCCTGATAATGATTACTGGATCTGAGATGTGGTGTGTACACATGAATAGGTGTGTGTGCATAAAAATAGCCATGCAGTTCTTTTTTCCTCAGCACCTGAAAGCTCCCAAAGCATTGGTGATACAGAGGGTAGAAAAAAAGAAAAATATGTTGCTTCTAAGTGTGATCAGTGTATACAAGATGTAATCATTGTTGGGACCACTAAAAGTTGCATGACCAGCAATGATTTATTAGTAGCAGAGAATCCAGGGAAATACTCCCCTCTAAATTATTTTTTTCTCTGGCTAAGCATTCAATATATTCCCAGCTTGAGCCAGGGAATGTATTTTCTCTTCTCTATATTTTCCTGTGGTTTGCATTATCATTCACTAAACATATTTGGACATAATATTATTTTTCTTGATCTGCAGATTTGAAAGTTTTGCTGCTCCTCTCCTCTCTTTTAGGAATTTCACAAATTCACATAATGAACTGTTGTCTTTTAAGTTACATACGTAACAGTTGTTTAATTTTTAAAACAAGAAGAGCAGGGTAACACAAATAATTGAATTCCCCAAGTAGAAACATTTTCATTTTCATGTTTATACCGTGCAATTTCTCCATTTCTTTTAGAAAATAGATATAAAAAGTACTATCAATAATTCACCACCCTAAGACCTCAGCAGCAGATCAGGAAAACATCCTAAATTGGTGGCATCTCTTGTTACCAATTATTTTTATCAGTGACTCAAATGCTTTAAGGACATCTCATTTTGTATTAATTTCTGCAATTCAGGAAAACGGAGTAGGAGTAGTCAAAAAGAACAAGTAAAGCTACTTGGGTCTGAAATGAGTTAAACCAAAAAGTCTCCCATGGAGCCTAAGCAATAGCTACATTCTCAAGCTGACAAGCCATTGCTGCCAGGTTGGTAAAGTCAAGTTCATGTTGGCTGTGAATTTGCTGACAGTATTATTGAGTGCAGCGGGGGTTGTGAAACCTGCTGGTTGCCACTTTGAGAAGAAAAGAGCACTGGTTCAGCTTTCAGGGATTCCATCATACACAGGTAACCACTGGTATTATGGTAACCATGGTCACCTTTGTGGAGTTTCTGCTAATTGAGCGAAAATAATCTCCAGAACATCAATTAAGAAAAATAAAAAGGCACAGAAAGTGAAATTTCCAAAATCAGGATATTTGTATATCACTGCTAAAGACATTATATTATCATTATATGGTTGGCCTATGTATAGGTAGCCATTTCATCCGAATGGGGAGGAAGATGCAGAAAATACCTGTCAGGCCGTGAATAGGACAGCCAAATATCAGACAAAGATAAAAACAACAGACCAAAGATGAACTGTATGAGACAAGAAATCCCTATCTGAACCTTTTGGTTTTGTTTATGATTTTAAACCATGTCTATTTGGCATTGTTGGCTTTGAAGTCGTGACAAGGACAGTGCTCGACTTTTTTTTAACTAAGATGCTAGACAAGTTCATCTTTAGAAAATTAGCACATGTGATTAAATACACAATGATAAAAAGCACTTATATTATTTCCATAAATTCCCCTGACAGCCATTTGAATGCAAATTGAACAGAAAGAAATCGTCTTTAAATGAATTAACAAGGAAAGGTGGCGGGTAGGGAGGGGGGAGGAATGCAGAGTGAGTAGATAAAATCTCATAAAATTAGAATTGTTTCTTATTTAATATAATTCAAGAAAGCATTTTTAACACCACTATTTAGGGTCATAGATTCTTCCATTCTTTTGTCCAGCTTGAGTGCATTGACACCGTCAAGACATCTCACCTTTTTCAATACTGCAAACCAGGGATTGCCTGTTATGTATTGGTTTTCTTTCCTTTTCTTTTGCTCCTTTGAACAAAAGAAGCACCTATCTCAAATGAGAAGATAACAGCACAATACTGAAATGATGCAGCACAAAAATTATGTCATATGTTTAGAATTTGCAGCCAAAAAAAATCTGCTTTTGCCAAGACTCTGATTGTGCTCCATCGCCCTGATGTATGCAGGCTGTAGAAGACAAATGACTGTTAGAAAATTTGCTACTCTTAAATGGTCAACCAGTTTACTTTTGCTTCAAAACTGAAGAGGAACAAAAGTTAATAAAACTCCAATGTGAGTTGCTCTGAGAAAGGGGTACACCACTCAGCGCTATTGCTGCTTCTTGGCGTTGATCCTCTTTGCCATAGCAGAAACTGAGGCAGCAGCACAGGTGTGAAGCCAGGGTCTGAAGATGAAGAGCAAGAAAAGGGAGTATGGGAGAAATACATACCTCCTTATGCGTCCTTTATTAAAGAAGCCAGATGGAGCCTGCAGATTCACCTGGGCATTAGTCACCCCAAAGCATTGCACTGGAAAGGATTAGGACAGGGAAAATAAGACAGATGGAAATTAATCTTGTATGTAGTAGCACGAACAAAACAACTCCAAAAGGATACCAGAAAGATAGTAGAATAGACACCAGAGAAAATTCCTCATGTGTTCCTAAATCAAACATTTGTTGTGATACATCTATATGCAGTTCTTTCAAATCTTTCATACTATGAAGACCAAAAGATAGAGAGATCTAATGAATAACCAAGTGTGGTTTGCAAGACCTGTCAATGATAATTCACTGCCTGATACTACCACTGTTCTGCTTTTCAGCTCTGGTAAGTCAGGGATAACTGTACAGATGGCTGTATATCATTCAGAAAAGATACAGAACTGTGGCACAGCTCATACGCAAGTAAAATTTCAATTAAAAATAAGTTATTCTTAAATAATCTACAGTTTAATAAACCTTTAATCCCTGCCACAAATTTACAACTAAAACTGTAAACAAATTCAACATAATACAAAGTATGTAAAGGATGAAATAGCCATATGAACCCATTTTGTTTAAAAAGAATCAGCCTGAACTTTGAAAACTGCAATACACAATTACACACCTCAGTTTCTATGCAAATCTGAACTTCATATTGCCTGAAAATTCGAAACTAATTGATTTGAATTATAGTAAAGACATGAATAATATATTTAGGTAACATGAACTGTTCATAAATCTGAGATAGGTGGTAGTATAATTTGATGAAATAACATAGGTTTGAAATACATAATAGGACATATCATTTGTGTCTGACTGGGCTTCAGTTCATGCTGTTTGAATGATACATGTTTAGCTACAGCTGAAGGAAATGAACTATGTCCAGTGATCCTTTCTTGTATGGAATACATAAAAAAGATAATGCTAAAATCTACTCTTTCAAATTAGTCTTTTGTGAAAGCTGTTCTTCAATTGTCTTTTTACTATGAGCCAAGATGTAAATGTGCAATTCCTGTAGTAGGTAAAATAACTCTGTCGTATACACATTTTCTCCATAAAGCCTTAAAACTATGATGCAAAACTTAACTTTTATTTCAAAAGACTGAGAAAACTAAAATCCAAGCCATGGTGGGATGCCACCATTTTGCCTCTGAAACATCTGCAGAAGAGAGTCACTACGTGTTACAAGGCATCACAGGACTACGTATCAGTGAAGATGAGTAAATCAAGCCCCTTCTTACCTGATGAATTTGACTGAGTTATCAAAGTGAAAGTGTTTTGTGAAGGTTAACATGAAAAGATCACAACCTTGCTTTGGTAGTCTCATCTTTGAAAGGCCTTAGCTGCACAGGGAAAGCACCACAGAGAAACTATGTTCAAACACCAGCATTCCTTCAGAGTTCGGATAATCTTCAAGCCAACATTATTGTGTATTTGAACTCCTGCAAAATGGAATGACAATTCCCCAGAATCACAGAATCACAGAATGGCCAGGGTTGGAAGGGACCTCAAAGATCATGTATCTCCAACCCCTCTGCCACATCCAGGGCCACCAACCTCCCCATTTAATTCCAGACCAGGCTGCCCAGGGCACCATCCAATCTGGCCTTGAACACCTCCAGGGATGGGGCATCCACAACCTCTCTGGGCAGCCTGTTCCAGCACCTCACCACTCTCTCTGTAAAGAACATCCCACTGACATCCAACCTAATCTTCCCTCCCTCAATTTAAAACAATTTCCCCTTGTCCTGCTGTTATCTACCCTTTCAAAGAGTTGATTCCCTCCTGTTTGTAGGCTCCCTTTAGATACTGAGAAGCTGCAATGAGGTCACCCCGCAGCCTTCTTTTCTCCAGGCTGAACAAGCCCAGCTCCCTCAGCCTGTCTTTGTAGGGGAGGTGCTCCAGTCCCCCAGTCATCTCTGTGGCCCTCAGCTGAGCATAGGATTGTAAGTCTTAATTTTTTGGGCTTGTAAAAGTATCTGGATAACAAATGAGTAAGAGCAATGTGAGAGTTACAGTAGATCAGGTAAGTCAGCCACACAAAGTCATTAGGTACTGCTGTGAAGAGAAGTGATAAAAGTCTATTTACTATGAGAATAGATTAACTAATAGACAAAACCTCCTTCCTAGACAGCTAACATCTTGTACTGCCCAGGCAGTACATTCAAGGGCACTGCATATGACCCAGATAAAAATAGGAAAATATTGACATGGCTTCAACTCTTTCAATTGTTGTTCTGTCTGAATGGCACAATGTTTTGGATACGTGGTCACGTAGCAGTCATACTCTAAGAACACGTTCACTACAATGTGTTATACACACTTGTAAACAGTTGTTCCTCTGATGATGTATCAGCAGTGAGATGGATCTCAGCTACTATCAGAGTAGTAGTGGAGATTCTCTGGATGCTCCAGACATAACTGGCAGCACTGTAAGACAACAACATCTCATTAATACTTCCAGTACCATGTTCTATGTCAAAATCTCAAAAATGCCCCTTTTCCCCATAAGATTTGCTGATTGTTTGAAAACTGTGATAAATAATCAGTAAAATAATTATTTCCCAAAATGATTTTTAGATGTTGTCTGGCAGCGATCTGATCTGAGCTACCGGCATTGTGCCATGCTGTTAAATGAATGTGTTTAACTGCCATGTCAGCCCTTGCACCAAACCATGCCACAGATGCTACCTCCCATTGAGAAGATGCTGCCTGCAGCCAGGCAGAGGCCACCACTCAAAGCTTTCCATGGTTTTGTAGCTGCTGGGGCCGTATGATAAGGAGGCATAGTCTTTAGATGCCAGGGCTTTCTTTCGGGACTTGAAGATCAAGAAGTGAATGAAGCAGTGAATGAAAGTTCACTGTGTTTCTACAGTTCTAGTTGAACAGATAAAATGAAGTTCAATATACTGAAACAAGCCAAGTTTTTGGATGGGTTCTATACATGCTTGCTCAGAGGACTACATAATGGCCTAGAGATGAAAAAAGTAGAACTTTCTGCCCTGGAAGAAAGAAGTGAGCATGAGACCAAGCCCACCAAAGAGAATAAATTCACTTCTTCTATCTCAGTTCAAGACCTGGGTCCTAAACACCATGACAAAGGATCAGAGAGTCTATTTTTCAAGTGTGTTTATGAAACACATCTGTCTCAAGTGAAGGAAGATGATACCCATCATTCCCTCTAGTCAGTTTGTGTGGATTTGAAAAATTCACCCTGCCTTCAGTCACTCAGCTGCGGAAATGCTCCCTTGCTTTAAACATCTGTGCTTTGTCTTTTCATCCATTGAAGGCCACTGATGATATATTACATGCTGCACCTAATGCTGCAGACTTAAAGAGAATTCAGTGATGGAGAAAAATAATACCAATGTTTTGTGACACCATCAGCACTGCAGACCCTATCACACTTAAAAACAAGATCTCTACATCCCCTTAGGATGTAGGATCAACAGCCGCAACAAGAAACCGGGCTAGATAAGGCCTAATTTTCAGCACTGGCTATAACTACAACTGAATGACAAACCGAACTGAGACTGAAATCCAGACAGACCACACACTGTTTGGAAAGACATATCACAAAGTCAGATAGAGGAAGGAGCGCCTCTCCTGTGAAGAAAGGCTTAGGGAACTGGACTTGTTTACCTTGGAGAAGAGAAGTTCTGGGAAGACCTCATTGTGGCCTTCCAGTACTTGAAAGGAGCATATAAAGAGGTGAGGGAATGGCTGTTTACATGGGTGGATAGTGATAGGACAAGAGGGAATGGCTCTAAATTAAGACAGGGGAGGTTTAGGTTAGGTATTTGAAGGAAGTTTTTCACCCAGAGGGTGATGACACAGTGGAACAGGTTGCCCAAGGAGGCTGTGGATGCCCCATCCCTGGAGGCATGCAAGGCCAGGCTGGATGTGGCTCAGGGCAGCCCGGTCTGGTGGTTGGTGACCCTGCACATAGCAGGGGGGTTGAAACTAGATGATCTTTGAGGTTCTTTTCAACCCAGGTCATTTTATGATTCTGTGATTCAATAAGGATGACAAAGTTATGAAACAAATTTGACTGTAAATACAGATATCTGATACACAATTCTGATAACAAAATTTCATGTTTACATACACTGAAACTTCAATGTGATATTGTTTTTCAACAAAATGTTTACCCCAAGTATCATTTTGAGCATGCACATTAGTCTCTTCTAAATCACTTTTTAACTTAAATATTTTGGTAATACATTTTTCTCTGAATTTTGTACATTAACTACTTCAAGAAAGTGAAAATAAGTATACTGTGATCGTGACCACAGAATATAGATATACACGATAGACACTGCTCAGTAAGATCAAGTCATTTCTGCAGATGAGGAGAAAAACTCAGCAATTCGGGAGGAGAAAGAACACTGTAATGTTTTATGTATTCCCATAATATCCCATAAGTGATAAGAGCTATTTCATAAAATGTATTAAAAAAAAAAAAAAAACACCACAATTCCTTTGTTCTGTAAACAAAGATATAGCTAAACAAAACACTCTCTTCACAGGAAACTTTAAAACGGAGAAAAAAAGATTATATTTACCTTACTATATGGAGGCCTACATATCTCAGTACTGCATTGGTATCCAACATGCTTATCTGCACTCCCACTTAACTCTGCATCTGTCTAGCTACCCAGGAGAACGATGCATCTGGAAAGGCTGAATAGGCCAAGGGAGTTCACATGTATTTTGCAATGTTCCTGAGAAAACTTACTGGAGAGAGGTCAACATGTTTTGTTGCTATTTTTTTTCTCCTTGCATTTCCTCGCATTAAATAAAAACATACTGTATGTTATTTGAATATTCTAAGATATGTTCATTTTCACTGGAAACATGTGAACACAGTTCAAAGTATTTGCTTTGTAGAACCTTGTATGCAAGGGGAATGCTTGAGGGTACATAATATAAGGGTTAGTGCTGGTTAACAGATGTAAATGAAAAGGAACAAAACAGATTTCTAATGGAAAAGATCACAGCAGAAAATACTTTCTGAACAAGTTCATACAGTTGCAGTCCAAAAATTAGCATCTTTACTGTTTATAGGAATGATCTATAAAAAAAAATCCTCATGTGAGTAAAATTAGCAATGAATATAGTAAGTAAAACATTTTGAATTATTGATTAAAAAAGAGAAAAATATTTCTGCATGTTCAATAGATTATATATTATATAATGGAAAATACATTCACCAACATTACTGAATTTCTGAAGTCTGACCTACTTTCTCAATTATTAGATCACTGACCCATAGAGTGGTCAGAAGTAAATGTTTGTTTGTTTGTTTTAAAAAGCCAGCAAAAATATGACATTTGAGAAATTTGATTACTTGGATTGTTACTAAGACCAGTTGGTGAAGGCCTCCAAATCTTAACACCTCTAGTTTAGTAACAGTGAGAACTGAATGGATCTTTGTAAATCAAAGAGCCCACCAGGAATTCTAGAGCAGGATGTTTTACCAGCCAAGTGGTTTCTCTTTCTTGCTTGGAAGAGGAAAGTTAGCTTCTCTCATTATCCTTTCTGTTCTTTTCTTAAATTTAAATTGCACAGTGCAAATGAGAACTTCTTAATTTGTTTGCTTGTTTTTCTGCATCTACAATGGAATATACCTTAGTAAAAAGCCAGTTTTCACTTATTAAAAATCCTGTATTTGAATGAACAACCAGTAATTTTTGTACTAGCTGTTCAACTTCAGCTATGGAAATAAATTTGCACTTCTGTTTCTGTCCTGAATCACAACTGAAAAGCAAAATAGTTACACTGATTAAGGAGCAGATACTCAGCAACACTGAATACTCATATTCAACCAGGTACTGTTAAACTTCCAAGACAGATCCGATAGTGAAACAGAGATAACTTTTTGAAATATGTAAGGAGATGAACTGACAACACATGCATGTAGAGTATCTGCTAAACTTGTTACTGTTAAAGACTTTTTAAAAAGTAGTATTTACCTTCAATCAGGCCTCTGCAAGTTCAGTTTTAATGCAATATACTTTTATAGGTTTTGATATTCTAGAGTTGTGAAAATTAAACCAGGAAAGCAACTTGTTTCTTGCAGTAAGAGCTGAAAGGTTGACCAAAGATACACCATTCTAGACAATTCTTCCACTTAAAAAAAAAAAAAAAAGAAGCTCCAATTTTTCACATCTACAGGAATTCAAAACATCTCATTCAGCACCAAATGACGTTGCTTTATTTAAAGCACAGTAACATCCTTCGTTATTCAAACAGCAAGGTACAGAGTAGTGCTGGTGTGAACAACTTAGTGATCCAGAGGTTTATTTGAAAGCTTTCTAAATGCATTGTTCCACTAGTGATATTGGAAAGTCAATTTACACATCTATTACTCACCAGTGAGCTTGCTGGACTAAACCTAGTCAAAATCTAAAAAGGGGCTCCATTTTGAACATTTAAATCAGATCATAAACTTTTCCAAATCTGATAGTTTGAAGTAGCAAAATTTCCAGTTTCACTATTACCCAACTATTTCTTTTGTAACTAAGCAGCTGTGGAATATTCAAAGTGCATACAAACTTTTCCATCTCTGGGTGGAAGGTGTCCAGCCACCTGTAGTATTCTATACCATCCCTGCATACTAGTAAAGACATGTGCCTTTCAGCCATCAGAAAATACCATTCTGCTCTACTTCAGCATTCCACAAAAGTAAATGCACTACAAAAGCCTCACATCTATATTCAAAGCAACAGCAACTCAGTATCATAACTATGGAGAGGCTTGGAGAGTGTAGAAAGCAAGGACTGGAGAAAGGAGTAATGTTTAAGAACTACCTTTCACAACCATATTTCCCTTCCTTATCAACACCTGCTTTTGAAGTCAAATGGCTGTCTTGCTTTAGGGTGCAGCAACAGAAAGGCCAGAGGTGACAATACGCATGGCACGACTCTGAGCCCGCCAACTTGCTGCCATGGCCTGTGCTCTCATAATGCATTTGCTCCACTGATTTTAATGACAGCATACTTTGTACAGCAGCTACTTGAGGCATAAAACTCAGTCCCAGGGAAAAATTAGACTGTTCCTGCTTCTTTTTTTTGTTTAGCATTTGGGTAAGCTAGGAGCACCCTCTGCCTCTCCCTGGACAACGAGAGCAGGTTAACATAAGGGTACACAGCAGGAAATCTGGATACTGCAAATGGCTTCCCATGCCTGAAAGACAGTTCATTTCCATTTAAAACAGCTCTGAAACCTATCACCTGCATCTCTTCTGAACTACAAACATCCACAGAGTGAATCTGATGCCCTTCCTGACACTATTCCCAGGAGGTGATGCCTGGTGAAGGCTGGCACTGCAGGCAGTAGCCTGGCTTCATGACACCAAATGAAGCAATGAAGCACTGCTTGCTCAAACACAGCGTCACTGGGGTGAGCAGGTACTCCCCAAAACACAGAGGGAGTTATGTTCTAGTTACACCATTACATGGCCGCACTTCTCTGGCAGAGGCAGCGCTGAGAACAGGCCTCGCCCGCGGGGCGGGTAACCACGTGTCCCAGTCTGCTCCAGTTGAGGAGCAGGCTTTGATCTGCGCTGGCTGACAGCGCTCCAGAATGCCTCTCTGTCAAATGAATCTGCCAGACAGTTGGAGACATTCCTCAAAGGGTCATCAGCAAAGGGCCACAGAGAAGGGTGTCTGCAAACCCTGCTCCCCTGTAACATCTCACCGCCTTGCCTGTCTGCCGAGCAGACCTGCTGTGAGTTCCCCACACAGCAAGGTTCAATTTGTATGCAAATCCTCCCTCATTTGTTCTTGCTCCCTTCAGAAAGGACAAATTTAGTATAATAACTGTAATTGCTCTAATAACATGAAAAAAAAACGACACCTTTATGGGACCAACAATCAAAGACTGAAATTGTAACACAGCCTGACAGGTGTGGAGGCATGCCACCATTACTGCTTTTCCCAGTTCAGTATTTCTTTTGTCGTCTTGAAAAGTGCTTGTCTCAGGGAGCTGGCGTGGCTGGCTTGTGGCCCATGAACCCAAAGTAGATCTAACAAGCGATGTGTGCTCCTGCGGCAGAGCTGCACTGCTGATGGTCTTTTGAGCCCCCCTGTGGAGAAAGAAGTGGTCGGTCCAGCCTAGCGAGTGGAACTGCTGCCAGTAGCTCCCCAGATCCTCTCCCCTCATCACTGTTATCTATGTGCTGAATACCAATGGTCAACATGCCGTAGGCTCAGACTCCCAACCCCTGAGACGAAGTAGTTACAACACAGTGGTGACCAGCGTCTTTAATTACACTGGGCTAACCTCTCTTGATGAACTGATCTATTTGTGATGCTCATCTCTACAGAAAAATGAAATGAATGACCAAGTAGTTTTTTTGTTTGTTTGTTTTGTTACCACTACGTTTCTCCTACCAGCTGTTACATACCCATTTATTTTTCTTGTTTAATTCCAGGATTAGCAAATGAGAATCCATTTTCAGTGTCAGCCAGATGGATCAGGACATATCTGCTCATGTTAGTTATACTCCAGCCAACTGAGTGTTTCAATAATATGCTTTACATGTTTTAATCACAAAACGAAACATCACAGCTGCCCCTCCTGTTTTAACTCCTCTTTTAAGATAAACCCACCATTCAGAGATCAGCAATTGCATGATGCGGAGTTCTTCACTGGGCTAAAGTAGACAGATTCAAACTGAATATATAAATACATGAATAAAGGTGGTGATAAATGGGTCTTCATGCACTCTCAGATAGAAAAGCCACAATACTGTGGCTCATCTGGAGACTGATGATCCTTTAGAGTTCCCATAGGAAACTCTGCTCCTGCTTAATCAACCTCTCTGAAGGCATGCTTGCATCATGCAAGTGGGAACTGTGTAAACAGGTGTGAGCACAAAAGGTGTGGTTTTTAACCATTATGTGCGGGAAGGCATTTAAGGATCAAACCAGTAACCAGAAATATTGATTAGCACCAGTATTAACCACTTCCATTGGGCCTTAATCAGGCTAGACATTAGGTGTCTCCCACATATGATCTGTCTGAGAACGTGCAATCACCAGTATCCATGTACTATAAAATGCTAAGCTGGAAAGAGAAAACAGTTTCTCTTGTGTTCGATTTGACTCAAACCTGAAGGCAAGATTGCCTGCTGAATCTCTCACAAGTAATCAGAACAGCAAGATTCACCATTCTGAAGCAATTTTATGGAAGATTTTTCAGAAAACGCTAGTATGGGATATCTTCTCTACAAAAATGGTTTGCATTTTCTTACATGTCTAAATCACCAATGGATCAAGATATGAAAACATCACATAGCATTTGACATTGATATTAAAATTCTCTGGGGATCAAAACCAAGTGCTAAAAATAGGCAAGATATTTATATAGCCCACTGCAGTAGATTCATATATTACTGGCACCTCTCTATGGTGACAGACCTGAAACAAAACCTCAGGTCCATTCATCAGAACAAGGAAAGAAATAAAAGCTAAGGTTCTGTCTCAGCTTTTATGGCCTGGGCTACCAGGAATGCTCCTGGTTCTGCTAAAGACTTTGATGTTTGAATGTTATCCTTACTCTATAGGAATAAAAAGTGGGAAACAAAAAATACATTTTTTTATTCTGAAAATGAACACTAAAATCATCTTGCCATGTAAATGAAATGAAAACCGCAGGGAACAAAATCTCAGCAACATACTGCTATCTTTGGGTAAACATTTGTTTGCAGTATCTCTTTAAAATAATACTGTCAACTTCAGTGATTGACGATTACACCCCATTTATCACTGACAACCAGAATTATTTTTTCAGCTGTGGATCATGTTAATTGTGGAAGCTAATAGAGAGGAATGTGAAGTAAATGGTCTCAATACCTTTACTATATGTGATTACTTTACCAGACTTGCAGTACTGTATTTACTGTAACCAAAAGGTCATGATCTAAATTTTAAAGGTAAACAGTGAACTTTTCTCCATCAGTCACAGTCCTGCAAATCATGCATAAAAATATTTTTAGAAGAGGCAACTAGCATCTTCTGTTTGTCTGTTTTGCTTGTTTTTAATCATAGTTTCATGAACTTAAAGGAATTCTTTCAGCTTTAACTAACATACAAGTACACCAAGGACCTAAACTATCTTGACAGCAAGAAAGCAATTTAGTAAAGCTAGACTAAAGCTTTTTTAATTTGCATTTTTGACAATGAGTGCGCATTTCTCTTCTGCGGAGAGGTAAATACTGAGGCAGTGATGAGACTGCATCGCTCCCTTCACTGTTAAACAGAAAATTTCCCAGATACTGCCATTTAATCATTGTTAATTCTAAATGCTACAATCCAATTCACATCTTGAATCTGTACACCTTAGGACAACACTACCAGCGATTGCTACACTAAAATAATTCTGACATAGTTCTGCTAAAAGACGTGTTGTTACAAGCATTAAAAACTCAGGATTTTAATACTGGCAGCAACAACAGTCACTGAATGTGATACAGCAATCCTAGCACATAGGTTAAAAAACATTGACTCTATTCCTAATTTGGTCATAATCTTTTCTAAGACTATGCCATCCCACACGGTAGCCCACAAAGTTTTCTATGAAATGTGTGAGAATCTTTTGTTTAAAAAAAAAAAGCAACAAGATGTGTTATCAGTGGAAAATGAGTGTGCAAAGTGGAAATGAGATGGGGTGCCACTGCAAAGGATTTTTAAAGCACCAGCCTTAACACACAGGAATTGTTGCTTTAAAGAGACTGCATCAAAGTTCACAAGCTCAAAATGTAACCTACCATAAAATTAAGCTTTTTACAAAATGCTCTTTTGATCCTGAAAAATCGACCAAGCTTCCAAATCCAAGACTGTCATATTGTTAAAATAGCAAATACTTTGCTGTGCTTTGTCATTAAATTTGGTTTGGTTTTGCAACATGTACAGGTACGTAATGATTTTACTCTCTCCTCCACACTATCTTTGGAACTATGCAAGATATTCACAACATCCAGTATTGGATCTTTTGTTTGGGATTTCAATGATTGAACATTTCAGTTAGCAGTAATTTACATCAGAGCGATAATATGAGACTTCTATACTCCAACAGCAAATGTCTCTTTAGACAGAGGGCATTTCTTTATACATGGAAGTTGCGAAACCACAAAATAATAATTAATTTTTATCTTGTTTTACTTAATACACACAAAATACTTCCCTGGGCACACTGAACTGCAATAAATCATAGCTACATGGCATAGTAATAAAAATGAACAACAGCATTTCACAACTTCAAGGTGGCAGATAAAATAGATCTCTGCTGTACTTTGTTTTTCTTAGTTTTAGCTTACAATCTAAAAGTGAGAACTAAGGAAAATAACAATGACTTGCTTTCTTCATATTGCTCAGAAGCATAATAGAAAGCTACAGTGCATGCTTCTGTATACATGCCTGTACTAGCATAGGGGCATATAAACAGAATTTTCATACAAGAAGAAATGTTGCTGTATTTAGAAATCAACTGTATAAAAGCTTTTCTTTACAAATATTCTCCCAACCAAAAATTGAGAAACTGCTAGGCAGTAAGTCCTCCATTCCCACAATAGTAGACTGGTTGGATTATTCATCATCTCCACCCTCCACACTTTCCACTCTGACTTCGTTTTTCATGATTATCCCAAACCAGCACAGGACATTTTGCTGTACACTGTTGTTGGGTTTACTGTAAACAAGACAAACAGATTAACATTTGCCCTGCGTTCTCTCCAGCTAACCACCAAGGATAATTGGAGCTGTGCAGACTACAGTTAACCTCAATATTCACATTGGAACATATACCCTTCTGTAGACAGTTTCAGTAATTCAGTGATGAAGGCAGATTTAAAACATCATAAACGGAAGCGCTCAGCATATTTGATGCATAAACACACTGCATAAGTGAGTCTGTCCTGAATATATTCCATTAAAACCCACCAAAATAACATGTATTACATTTTCCTATGAAATCTGGTGAATGAACAAGCAGCATAGACAACATATCTTGAGTTTCTATAAATATAGCTATGATAAAAGCTGAAATGTATTAAAAGCAGCTAGCATTAAGCATAAATGTCATTATTTGTTCAATTAGACTTGATCTTCAGTCCAACCCACACAATAATATTAGTCAGTTCACCCATGAGGGCTGAGCAGGCTAATGATCTTTCCCTATACCTTCATCTAACAGAACTCAGCAGTCCTACTTCTTTACAGGGAGATTTCAGGGCTCCTTTTCAGCTGCAGATACTGAAAAAGGAATCGTTTCTCCTTTCAGATAGGATATCTCTCTCATCCTTGTGTCAACCTAGGCCCTGGATGACTAACCCTACAGCTGACACAAACAGATGTTTTTATTTGTTTGAACTATTAGGTCAAAGGGCTAATGAGCTAATGAAAATTCTTTAAAGAGCTATCAAATGAGGGATGATCAGCAGATTTTCTGTTCCTACTTATGTAACATATAAGAACGAAGAAAATATTCTGAGTTTACAAATCTTTCACTTCCATCTCCGTTAATGCAGATTTAAAAATAATAAAATTCTGAAAAAGCATATCTCAGGAGATGAATCAGAAACCTACCGACCAGCTCCTGGTGCTGTAATTCCATCAGCTGTGAGTGTCTTTCTGTTCAAGTGTTTTATAGCATAGCACCAAGGAGCTTTTCTTTTTCCCATAGTATTTTAATTTGTTCAAATTCTGAAGCATTTTCTGTGTATGTATTATGCTACGTCATATGTATTATACCGTGCCGATGATTTCTAGTCATGTAAACAAGTCCCTCAGTTTGACATTATAGAATAATTATATAAAAATTACACCAGCTTCTGTTCCAGCACGTCTGAAATATCTCTCAGGTATATTTCTCAAGTAGCAACATTTTTCTTTGGAAATAAGCCAGCTAACTTTTGGAAATTTTAATTTTTCACATATATCTAAGTGTGTAGATTTGTATAATTTTGCAGTGATTATGCTCCAATCTTTTTTTTTTTTTTTTTAATCTAAGAGTAAATAAACTATTTTGATGTTTCCCTACTGAAGTAAATACACCAGGTCCCTAGACTTGGTTACTACTCAAAAAATCCAAATTTAGCAGCTCAATTCTACACAGTGTTTATTTTCTTTTTGTCTTTTTGATAGTGGAAATCATGTATAAATCACAAACAGTACAAGTTCCTCATGTCTAGTAGTTGTCCACCCGAATGGATCAACTTTTGCGTAGAGACACTGTATTTTTAGTATAAAGTCAAGATAATATGGCAGTTAACTAATACTCTCAACTACAGTAAAGATACAAACTTTTGTAATATAAATTAATTGCCATTACAAAAAGGCAACTGTATTAACTAATACGGTACAAAAATCTGCAACTTCTATAAATATAATGAAATGCAAGAAATTAAATGAAATAATACATCACAGATTTTTGTATAGCGCATTTTGAAGAGGCAAGCTAAGATACATGTGGAATATTATACATCAAGAAATAATATCAAAATGCACTAAGATTTAACTTTTTTCCATACAAATGCTAGAAGTACAAGTACAGGACACAACACGGAAGCAGTAAGATTATCAGCTCAGAGTAAGTAGACAAAAAAAGTTGCACTGACAAGTTGTAAAGCATTAAGCAGCAGACAGAAGCTTGTCAAAACCAGCTGTTGTTGGATACTGATTGATAATGTTTTCATTCTGACGGCTGAGACGCTGCAGACAACTACAGCTCTGAGAAGCCTGATGTGGGCACATACGCATACACGCACTCACACATACACACAAAGTAATTTAACAGATGTCTAAAGAACATTAAAGCACGGTATCTTTTTTAAAAAGACAATGTTCTATCCTTAATGAACTTGCATGGAAAGTAGAGCCCAGTACCCAAGTTTATTTCATCTAAACGATGAGCACGTGTGAAAAGATTAAAAAAAAATACAGTCACAAACTAAACAAAACCAAGAAAATGCCATTGACACTGGTCATCCAAATAAAATCTGCATTGTGCTCACGGTGCTTACATATTCTGCCATAGCCAAAGTATTCAAAACACTTTAGACAACGAAGTGTGATGTGAACTGCTATAAGCATTTTTAATACTTTCACAAAAAGATGGTGTTCACAGACAGTAAAAGGGTACATATCCATTAAGTCCATCCACAACACAAAGCCACAGAACTACATTCAAAGTAAAGTTAAGCGTTGGTCTTAGCCTTAAGCATTTATGAGGTATTGTTTCAACCTGTGTTAAGGAATTATCACTGTATTAGTAAGAAAAAGCATATTTAAAGTTATTTTGAAAAATAAATCACTGCTACTGTGCAGTTGGTATCCCCATAAAGAAAAAGTATTTATCATCAAAAGGTCCAGTCTAGCTGCATACTGGCATATGCCAAAGCTGTATTCTCATTGACTAGTTGGGTGGGCCTTTTGGATGTTAGTCATGTAGCACCTTCCAACAGTGCATAGTTGGGAAATCATGACTAAAATATAAAACTCAGGAACTATGAAGTCATAGAATCCTAGAGTCATAGAATCACTTGAGTTGGAAGGAACCCTTAAAGGTTATCTAGTCCAACTCCCCTGCAATGAACAGGGAATCTATCACTAGTTCAGGTTGCTCAACTGGACCAGAAACACTAATAGTACAAATGAGTGTAGTTCCAATACTGTAATAAAGTTGTGATTCTTTCAATTTTTTGTACTTTTGGTCCATAATTTCAAAATAATTTCAAAAATTAATAATTTCAAAATAGGAAGGAAAGAGGAAAAAATTGAGAAGAATTAATTTTTTGGAACGGATGTTCTTTGGCAAAGCAGTAAAAGCTCTGAATCCATCTCTTTGCCTAACCTTTTTGCCAAACTGCCTTCCTTCTCTGGGAGACGAGCCTCTTTCTCCTCCCCACCATTTTCTATTTGTCATTTTCCCTAATCAGGGAAGAAAATTTTGGGATGCTGTAATCTCTAAACTCATGTAAGCTATGGCTGCACATCAGATCCATTTCCTCTGCAAATTGAGGTAAAGGAGCCTCCTTAATCCACAGCATAGGAACTGATGAGCAACCGAGTTGCTTCTACAGCCAAAGAGGCTTGAACTATCATAGAGTGCTTCTCTGTGTGCTTTAAAATGAGCAATTCCAGTTTTTGGATATTTCCAAGAGGAGAAGCAATGGGGTGATTGGCCTGGCAGTAAAAAGAAATAAAATGAAGCAAGAAGAGATGCCCTTCATGCTTATGAGCAAAACTTTCTGCCTATTCTGTCACAAAGTCAAACAATGAGCTTAACAGGTTTTCCAGCTTTGTTCTTATAGTAGGAACTGAGTTAAAACAGTAACTATCAGGCCATGCATTCGGGCAGAAATAGTTCTGAGGGAGCAATACAAGATATCCAAGGATATGGAAAAGTAACAAAAAACCTATAAAAACATTTTGTTTAACAACAAGAAATATTTGCAAGAAATAGAGAAATGGTTTTTCCTTTAAAAGCTGATGCTCACTATTTTCTTATTCTCAAATAAACTAATAAGAAACTACAATAAACTTTAAACATAAGAAATAAATGCTTGGAGTGGAAAGATATGTTGCCTAAGGCCTTGCAACAGGAGTTACAAGCTTCAAAACATAAGCAGGATCCATGAGGAACCACTGACACATCACTACAGCTTGTGTACACAGACACTCATGCACAAGGCACAACATTCAAGGTGTGCACCAGCCTGGTGATCAATCTGCACATACCCTGTTGTGATTGACTTCATGGTGAACCAGCGATTCTTTATTCTTTAAAGAATAAAATCAGTCAATAACATTTTAAAAGTAAAGTCAGTAAAAAAAAAACTGAAAATCTATGATGGGCAAAATTTGGAAAGAAGAAGTGTGCACTGTGTTACTGGGACTAAATGGGATTTTTCCAAACATATTATAAATGCTGTTTCCAATGAATACTTTTTTGTCTTCTAAGTAACATGTAGCCAGAGGAAGTTTGAAAGAACAAGTTATAATCCCTTGAAAGGAGAAGCTTATGATACAAACACTGGAAGTTCCTTCATTATGGTACCTTGGCACCATTAAAGTAACAACAGCAAACTATGAATGAGTGATAAAGAAGGCAATCTTTACTTAAAATCGGTCACGCTTATATCTAATAGTAAAGCCTCCACAGCTGAATTAACAGAAATTTGTTTTGCTTCTCTGATAAAAAAATTATTTTAACTGCTAGTTTAGCCAATTTCTGTATATTTTCTAAAAACATTGTTTTTTCTTACCACCTTTTTATGCCACCTATTCTTAAGCAATACTGTTACCTGCACACATCTGTGTGCAAATTTCCCTTTAAGGGAACTTCCAGCAAGATAATGGTTCTGCCTTTGACAAGGTTATGCAGTGGCTTAAGGAGAGGAATCATCTAATACATCCACTGCGTTTTAATTTAGTAAAATTTCAGAGTAGTCTTTGCACTGACATAAAACAACTTTCAAGGTATCACTAATGTTAAGGTTCTCAGTGGCTGTGCTTTCCATACTGTGGGGTCAGTAAACAAGCTAACACAGATTAGTCTCACAAATCCTTAAGACATGAATTATTTTTGGAAAACAAGGTAGCAAGTAGTATCCCACCTTTACAGACTATGTTATTCTTGTGCGTGCAGAATTTCCTATCAAGGATGATGGCAAGAAAGCAACATGCAGTGTGTGCAGAACTAGTGGTAAACAAAGAGGAACTCCCTATTTCAGTAGTGTAGACGACTTTACTGGAAATAGTCATGTACCTGATTCACAGAGCATTTATTTTAACAAAAGGATATTCTGCACTGTGTATGAACATCACAGCACAGTCTTGATACCACACCATAAGTAATCTGTGAGCAGAATGAACAGGTACAGTGATTTGCCTGGAGAATCACTCTTCCCTCTTGTGTTTCACATTCTTGAAGGTTCGAAGTCTCTCTCCTCCAGCAAGTTTATTAGAAGAGAGAAGCTGTCTTTTACTGCCTCCATATCATCCAAGGAGCAGGGTTTAAGAATCCAGCGCTTTCCACGTGCAAGTGGCTCAAGTTCAAAGTATTTTTTGATCTATTAAGGAAAAACAAAAGAGACCAATGTATTACTAATACAACCACCACAAACGCTCTCTTTCACATCTTAAAAAAGTAAGAAAGAAAACAGCATGCAAATTGACAAAAACAACACGTAAAAGATCAGGAACCTCATTTTTAGCATCTTATCCACAGCTGTTCTTATAATATAGGTTATATGTTGTGACCTGAAAGTGTTTTCTTTAGGGGTGAGTGACCTGTTTGCAAGCTACCATTCTATCCATACGTTTAACAGCATGGGAGGTCTGGGGAAGAATTATATGTACTTAAGGCAGAGAGCAAAGCACACAAAGCAAGTTTTCAAAAGCATAGCCTAAATAGCAAATGTAATAAAGAAATTCTAGGTTGCATTTGAACTTTAATGTTAGAGCTGCATGTTTCATAGCAAAATTCTTCCAAAATCAGTTTGTTTTTAAAATTCAGCACAGAATATTAGCACATCAATGTGATTAGAACAAAAAAAAAAGATGTGGGACATGATGGTTTTCATTCAAAATCCTGCATGTTCCATCAGCTTTCAGCCACTCTCTAACAATATGTAATAATGCCTATAAAGAATGAAGACTTTTAATTAAACTAGTAAAAAATAAAACAAGTTTTATTTCAGTAGCAAATATGCATCAAGGAGGCAAGGACTTTGATGCAGTATAGAATTGCAAGTTTTGGAATTATTATATGCCTTGACAAAATATACTGAAGAAGATACTACTTATTGAAAAGATCAGTATCAAGTTAGAAACACAGACCCACAGGAACACTGTGAAATAAAATGTTTGAATTTAATACTATACTCTACTCACTTTTCAAATTAGCAAGTGGAGTATCAAAACATGGTTTTTATCTCATAAATGCCTATTAGAAAGAGTTTACAGGTCATTTTGGTCAGTAGATTATCTTAAGCTGTTTTCATCAGATTCTCAGCCTTTGATAGTATTTGATCCAAAAGCCTACTCATGGCTGACTAAAACAACACAAAAATAGACTAGCGCAAAATAGACATTCAGTTTTTAAACCCAAAATTATACCAATATGTGCTATTGTCAGCACGTTAACAGAAATATTTAGTTCTGACTTAGATTGCATATTCTTGTTCTGTATAGTTCTTGCCAAATATACTTAATTTTCTTCTATTGCAGACCAAGCCACAAGTATGCACATGAATAGCAACAGGAACAGTTGCTCATATTGTGGTAGGCAGTGGACTCCCTAGATAGCCAACTGGAGCCACACAGCGTGAGGGCTCCGTGTGCAGTGGAGAAAAAACAACCTGCAGCATCTCTATACAGTTCTGTGTAGTGTCTACACAACATGTCTATTCACTGAATAATGGATTATAATAGAAGAAACTAACTATGATTGCATCAACTCACACAAATCAGAGTTCAACCATGGCAATGTGGAAGAAGGTTTGTCATTTAGTAAAGATTTTGGAGTAGAGCTTCTATTAACAAATATTACAAAAAGTGATTTGGTTTTGAGAACTGAACTTCCACTTCCCCTAATGAAGATATAGATGGAAACTTTTCAAATGTATTTCTAACAAAGCATAAAACTATCAATAGTAGTCTGAAAAAAAAAATGTAGAAAATGAAGAGCAGTACCTGGCACTCACTGCACATCAAACAAATCAGAAAAAAAAACTGAGCCTGCAACAACTGTTATTTTAATATCAACTTTTTAGCATTGCTGACACAGTGTCATATTAATAACTAATATGATGACATGATTGTACTTGATCAGAATATAAACAATAATCTCTACCAGTGATACACAGTAATATTTCTTGCAGCTGAGATGACACCAAATTGAATTTACTCCCATTAATATTTTAAATAGGTGGCACTGATCACATAATTCAACAAGCCAGGAAAGAAAGTTCTCATGCCTCTCTCAGTAACAGCCTCCGTGACTGCAAAACAAGAGGAGGAAGTAAAAGCGGCACAGAAACATAACAAAGTAAGGTGTCAGCACAGCTAGTTGATGGAGCAGCCTGCTGGTGTTAAGCTGACAAATATGGTTGAGTAACTTGAGATGTTTCGGACCCAAAACCCAAAGGATGTCTACCACACCCCCTCTACTGGAAGACTATTGCTATCAGCTCCTTGAGCTCAATGAACTCTGTCTGCAATGTTATTTACATATGCTTTTTAACTTAGGCTGTGCCATATGAGGAAATGATTAGGAAAAGGTTATTATGTTTAATGAGATTACTTGGATTTAAAATCATTAAATATGTAGGAACACATACAAAAGGAAATGATGGCAGTAAGCAGGCACTGAGTCTTGTGCATTTGTGAGCAAATACAACATTGCTTCCCAAGGCAGTCTTTAGCCAAGAAAAGCACAATGACTTCAAGTTATATTTCAGTGCCTGCAGACTTCAAGATCTAATTTCTATTTCAATACTCAAACGGTATCAACTGATTTCATAAGACAAATTTTCCAGAGACATTTTTTATTTGGATGCCCAAAGAAGACTAAAATATATTTTTAGTATTTCTTGGTGTGTAATCAAGATGTAAAAAATCAGCAGTGCGCTGTCATCATTTTACACAGCTAAGGAACAGTTCACAGTCTCTGCATTAGTAAGTCTGAATGAATACTGAAATTAAAATACTCATTAAGAGGAGGTTTGAAAACAGCACGAAAACACAACTCCTTGCAATCAGAAAAATATCAATCATTTTCTTCACACCCACAGAGAAAAATCTAATGCAAAATCAGAAAAAATAACACTATTTGTCTTACAAGTAGTAACGAACTAAACCAGCATTAGCACAGAAGTGATCTTCTACAAGCTAAGAGACACTTTGTAGTATGTTACTCTATTTCATCACTTGCAGGCTTCTACTGTTTTGAAAATCCCGGAAATAAGTTTGCAGGCACAAATATTTGCACCTGCAATGTACTACAATTTCTCCCATCAATCAGTTCCAATAAGAAGTTGTTTTCAGACTTGAGTCTTTTGTTACATATAAGAGATAAAACAACACAAAAATAGACTGGCGTAATCAGATGCCTGCTGCTGTTTATGCAGTTGAGTTCTCCACTGGCATGCTCACAGCACTCCATCCACTTTCTTTTCACTGCTCTGTAGCTGCTTTCTGCCTGGTCATTATATATACTTGTCCTCTGCCAGATTTCCTGTGAGGAGGTACATTAATCATTAAAGTATCTAAAGGAAGTTTAAATCCTCTGACTACACACCTTGGTAGCCCCTTCCTAACAAGATAAGCACCAGTAACTATTTTACAGCTCCTAGAAGTGCACAAGTATGAAGGAGGGCAGCTATTAAGTGGAGCTCTTTTGTCTTGCTCTCTTGCATAACTGATGAAAAGCGTTCTGCCTACTCATGGATGCTGAAGCAAAATATTAAGACTCAAACATGCTTCAGATGTCTGACACATCAGACATACATTTACATACTCGCTTTGCATTTGTGTTTACTTTGAGACTGCTGAATTTTTAAGACATAACCTTAAGAAGAAAATATAATCAATTAAATCTACATCATTTCAAGACTTCTTTACTACTATTTAACAGGATTTCACTGTATGTCTTGACTCCACATGAGGGCCTTGTTTTATAGAGAAGCTGACATTGCATTTAAGCCACATTCTGAAGTAAAAAAAAAATTAGCAATACACTTTTGCAATTATTTCTACTCCTCCCACATGTCACCTTCTGAAGTCCTATTCTGTTGGCACAGTACACTAAGCATATGGTTATCAAATGTTGCTTAACCTATGCGCTGCAAAAGTCAAGACACAATAAAAGGATTGATGCCCAGAACCTCAGCTGGGGTGAATTAGCACAGCAGCATGGAACTGATGTTACCAAATTGATCTACGTAAACTGATTTACCGGTCCTGGCTGAAAGCTTTTATATATTCTACTACTGAACCTCATCTAGCCAGTTTGCAGCACAAGACATTCAGGAAAACTTACATACTGTAAGAATGCATGAATACAGTGTCATTTCCGTCTTTCACTGAAGATGAAAAAAAGCTGCTTCAATACATTGTTTTCATCTGAATTAAAAAATTTAATATGAAAGTTCATCAATACAAAAAGGCCTCCAGTACACTCTAACTTGATGAAAAGAAGGTTTAGATGCCATCAATCGCTTATTTTACCAAGCTGTATTTGGATAATTTAAGGATAAAATATTTTTTCATCCACTACGCTACAAATTGTAGTAACATACACACATTAGATCTAATCAAAAGCTGCACAGTCATTTCAGTTTCATTACTAGTCTGATTTTTTCTAAGTCTTTTACAGGATTAGGCAAGTATTCCTGCTTTGGTGAAGGTATAAATTAAACTAAAATTACCTAACTTGCTGAATCCATATATTAACTACAAGGAATGTTTCATTTATTTATCCCAAATCCCCACGGACAAGAGATGCAACAATAATGGGAGATGGGACTTCCCCGTATTGACACTGAAAGTGTTTCACTGGGCTGTGATGCTCAGATTACACTCACAAACATCACAAAAATCTGCTTTTTGGGGCAACTGTTTAGAATACTCACAAGAGACAGGTAATTTTGAGCAGTGAGCCCATGAACAACAGAAGAGCTGCTTGTAACAGTGACCAAAGCAGGCTCAAATTCAGTATCTTTGGAGAAGAGAAAAAGCCATAAAAGTCCATTACATAGTATTAAGTTTTAAAAAGGGAAACTACATAAAATGAATAACTTAAAGAAAATCAACTCTGCAGCTAAAATGGTAAAATGTTTGCAGGTGGCACAGAAAAAAACCATCCATAATTAGAGGCTCAGAGTATATTTATAATGCTACAGAAGACTTTGAAAGAAACAAAAAAAGCTTTCAACAGTTGCAATAAGGAAAAGGATAGTATTAGAGGTAAAAGAAGTTATGTCTAAAGAAGGAAAATAGAAGACAAAAGAAAGGAAATTCTTGCAAATTAAATAGAAACCATAAATGTTGACCTACTAACCATAGAGTGCAACCCATGGCTTAAATCACCACTGATGCTAAAAAGTACATTGAAATCTACTCTAGTTTATGTTGCTGTGCTGGACTGCAAGCTGCACAGTCTCTTCTGCTGCTACACATGCTTTCTGCTGATCTTGTTCTCAATATACAGTGATTTATAAAAGTGAGCTGAAGGATATTTAGCCACTTCATCTTAAATCAACTAGTTCAATCCACTGCTGTACAAGTGAATAGTTGCATGCCTTTCCTAAAAATCTGCCGGTAACTTCTTTATCTGACACCTCACTGGGTGGAAAAAAAAGCCTCCTGTCTGACCAGAACAGCTGCTCAAACCTGCACAACTGTTAGAAGTTTCATAACATTTATTCTTCTTATTGAGACACTCCATATCCTCCTATAATGATACTTCATGCGTGACTATTTGTATGCTTCTTTAGAAAAGTGATCTCATCCATGTCTAAAGGGATCCCTGTAATGCACCCATGTCTCATACTCCTCCTAAAACACCCATACCTCATCTTTATTGACTCCACATGGTACTTTTTACCCAGCAGAGACAGGAAGAAAAGTGCCTCAGCTGATGGGAAGAGATGGGGATGCTGCTGGGGACTGCAGGATCAGGAACAGCTCTGGTCAGCAACCCATGCATGGAACTATTTCCAGAAAGGCCAATTTGAGGTTAAAGACACTACCAACCATCAAAACGTCCTTAAAACCCTTGTTCCTTGAAGTTACATATTTTATTGCCAGCTGAGCTGTGCCACTGAACACGAGGTCTCTAAGTGCAACATCAAACATTTGCAATAAATCAATTAAATGCATACCATGATGACCAGAACCATGCCACTGAACCTCTTTTATTGACAGACTGATTGAGTGATTAATGTCTGCTGAAGTATGACCTGCTGAAGCAAAAGCAAAAGAAAACACAAGTCTAGTTTCTCCAGCATGTCTCCAGCAGCAGGCTAAGCAAATTCTCCAGACAAGATTTCAACACAAGCACAAGACTTTTGTTCAGCTCCTCACAGGTAATGGTAAATGCTTTAGAAATCAGCATTTCTAAATTGTACAGCTTTCCAAACTTTTTAATTCTGGTTCTTGCAAAAGATTATCTGAAACATTTCCAACTGTGCCTTGTACTTAATTTTATAATACACGTGGTGGATATTTTGTCTCATGAGTCTTTACAAAGAGGAATAGTTTCTTACACGGATATTTTACAAAATTACTATGCTTCACTGTGGCTTGTGGAGCAGGTGCCCTTTTTCATTCTTGTTATACTGAGTGGCCATAAGACATAACCCTATTCAGATTGTAAGTAATTGCTTAAAGAAACGTGTTTCAGAGAAGATTCCTAACTGTTCTGAATGAAGAAATAGGATCTCTGGCAAGTCAGTACAGACATGCTGTTCCAAACAGAGAGCAAGCAGTCCTGGCAAATACAAGTGTGAGACAGAGGAAAGGAGAGCAACTTAGGAAGAAATATACAGTGGGGTGCTTACTGTAAAATACAAAATATTGTGTAATTTATCAGGATGGAGAGAGTGGAAGACTTTAAACATGTAAGTATTCAGCACCATTTTTACCTCATCACTAATCCTGTAGGTCACTACTGCTACTCATTCCTCAGCTATCTGTTCTTATCCAAACTAATTTGGGTTGCAGCAGATAGTGGCAGATGCATGCTTGTACAATGTCTTGTTTTAATGGAGGTGCAGCATCAGTTCTTTTTCACCTAGAAGTCTCAGTTAGAGTGTTAGAATACAAAATCTTTAAGAGTAAAGCTGAAAATTATCATTGATTAAAGTCAGATATTTGGAGGACATCTAAATATCACATTTTTCCTGCATATTACAAAGAGACAGAAATGTTCATTTTCTATAAGTTAGGACAGATTTGTATACAAGTACAAATTCTTAGCATATCCAAACATATTAAGATATTCTAGAATAACTGATTGAATTTAAGATCATTTTCAACTTAGAATAATTTGTTTAAATTTTAATCACTGCCCAAATCAGTTCAAAAAATAGGGCATATACAAAAATAATTTTATAATAAACCTATTAAAACCTTTTACTACATATTACCATTTCTTTTACCCTCTAACTTCGCAGCTTTTAAAATTACATTTTGGTTAAATTACTTAAGAAATACAAATAGCTAGTGAAGATTCCACACATAGGACCTTTTGAGCAGATATCCATCAGCCTTTCACAGTTTTATAGTTTTTTTTGTTTGTTTTAAAGACTGTAAATATTCATTGTTTACTTCAGACTATAATACCGAGAACATAGCATTCTGATTTCAGCTGCAAAATATGCTATCTTTAAATACAGATTGTGGCTTTGGCTACTAACAAAGCCTAAGCCACAGTACACTTGGTTTTAGCAAAAAATGAAAAAAAAAAATGTTTACCTGTGGTGCTGAATGTCAAAATAACCTTTAGAATAATCAAAAGTGCAAGTATTAATCCTTATTATGACACTCCTTCTGCAAATAGCATGTTTTCTGTTCACATAACAGTTAAACAGTATTTTCTGCAGAAGTGCATATGTGATGATTCATCTGTGTGTGCCTGAACATGTACATACATCTCGTACTTGAATAAATAACATCTGTATTCTGTGCCCACATTTGCAAAGCTTCACAACACTGTATGGACACGTATTCTTGTGTCAATAGCGAGCATCAGTTTCCAAGGGCTTTGTGGTTGGTTCCCCACATTTACACTGCTCAGAGCATTCCAAGCCAACAGGCAGTGAGAACACAAAGAAGAGGCATTTATTCAGCAGTAGCTGTGGTTCTACAATATGGGCTCACGCACCTAAGATTAGAGGTTGTGCCTATCACGCTCGTTCTGTGGGTACAGAGCAGAGTGAATAAATGTGGATGGCTTCACCCTCCTTTCAGGTCCTCTGTGGTGAGATTTTGTTATGCAGTCTGCATGGCAACCACCTGGCTGCAATTAACTATTTCTAATCCAGATCAGAAACAGCAAAATAAATTTTGGAAGCAAGCCACCACTTTAAGCCAGGTATTCCAGGTACTCCAGACTTATCTCCATTTCTTGGTAGAAAATAACTCTCCACCTAGAAATGTGTCGGAACACCTTCAAGCCCTAAACAGGATATTGCTTAATTGAAGCCTTTCACAGGTTTCATTTTCTCTCATAAAGCACATGGATACAAAATGTAAGGGATATAGAGAGAGAACAGACGTGCAAAACAATTCACCACCACCTCTGAAGTGTTAGTAAACGCACAAAGAATCATAAAGAGGGCAAAAAGGGAGTTCTTTGCACTGAGAGAAGACGTTTTTTAACCAGATAATGGAGGCTTTTCCAGCACTGGGGGGCAACAGCAAACAACTGCAGAGATGACTACTGGAAAATTTGGGAGTGACTGGAAAGATTTGGAGAAGATGGTGAACGCAGTGAGATGCTGTAGAACTTTATGGGTCTCCAGCTTCCTTCTGGTTTTCAAAGTTTAAGGTAACAGGTTAGAATCAATCTTTTTGGAGCCTTAGTCCTTCCACTGCAGTAGGTTGTAGTAGATAGCTCTGTTTGAGAAGTTTGAGAGTAAAAAGGTACCACGGAAAGGGACAAGCAAAAGAGTAGTGAATAATCCTCACTAACTGCATCAAGATATGACTTGCCCTACCTTATCCTGAGCCGCACTTTGAAAAAAAAAGAGGAAATAGTAGGCTGTAGATTGAGAGTTTCACAAACATAAAAGAAAGTTACACTGAAACCACACTGCTCTCCAACAAATGTGCAAATTCTAGGACAGACAAATAGTATCCATAAAACTTATGGTCCCTCTGAACAAGGCCTACTGATAATAATACCGATGATGCTCAAAAAAGGATCTATTGTGATAAAGTGAATTACATACGGACATAAATATAAAAAAAAAAAAACAACTTTTAAGGAGACAAAGAGATTAACAAAGATTAACACAAGTTGATTAAAATATCTTCACACATGAGATTTTTCTAAGAACATTTTCTTCCATTCCCCTGACAAAATAACTTACCTATTCAAAATGGTGATCTAATTAACGTACAGTCATTTCTTTAGATTTTGGGTTGTTGATGCTCCCTATGCAAAAATCTCAGTCCTGCACATTTACAATTGCTATTTGAATTTTCTTTACACTAGAAATCACCATGTGATAAGTGTGCTGACCACTTGTGACAGTGTAAAAGCTTGTAGTGTATTCTTGAAATTGGCACTATTTATCCACTATACTTAATAAAGAACAATTAAATATTAATACAGCTAAAAAGAACGTAACTAAGCACTTCATACAAACCAAGAAAGGTTCTGTACATTGAAGTTAATGAGTTTAAATCCCAAATTCACATATATGAAACAACCAATTATCCTGTCTGAAACACAGGCTTGTAAAACTCTCAGTTACTTGTAAAACGGTCTGCTACACACGAGTAAGATGTTGTTTAAATGACTTGTTTGACTAGACGCATTCACCATGAAATTGATTCTTTTAAAGCATTATTTTTAAACTTCATACAAGTTAACTGTATAAACTGAAAAAAAATCTGACATTATAAAGCACTGGTTTCAGTATTCAGTATTGGGTTAGTACTTTATGAGGTTGAGGGTTTCTTGAATGAGAAAGTAATGCAGAATAAACAGTCATTTGTAGGGAGGTAATTGAAAGTCTTAATATGATTGAACTATTCTGCCATTTCTGTTCTAAAATATATGGTGTAGGATGTAGTGTTATTCCACCACAGCCTGTGCAGTTCCAAAGTAGCACAACAGATAGAATACCTTTCAGCTACAAGCACCAAAAATAGTCTTTCTGAGACTAGCACTATATTGTGGCTTTACACCTCACACTTCAAGCTAATTACATATTTTTTAATGTCATTTAGGCAGTGGGTGGCATGAAAAGAGGGTAACTTGCAACAGATTACTGAATATTCCTCCATCTCCAGCTCAGGTAGTCAGTTGCTCAACTTTGCTAAGATCCAGATTTCAGACAAAAATGAGTATCTATTGCAATGAACTCTTGGATTTGAATACATAAAAAATAACTGCTAAAAATACATTATTAGGTAGCACTTTAGATTTGAATGTTTAGCGTGATCATATAAATACAGACAGACATAACTGAGCCATAATAACTGAACAGAGTAGAATTTTTAAAGTAACGCCTTATGTTTGCTCCCATCCTCCCAAAATTTTACTATTGACTTATAATGAATTAATATACCAGTGATATGTTGCTCACTGTTCACAGATGCTTAAGTGACTTAAAAATAAAAAGCAAAGTCTATTTGGTACTAGTTGAAATTTGGTATCTTGCTAATGGAATATTTTCAATTGTCCTCTCTCTCAAAAAAAAAAAAAAAAAAAGAAAAAAAAAAAAAAGTGTCCTCATTGTAAGATAAAGCAGTAAGAACAGCTTAAAAAAAAAATCAGTATAACAAATATAGTGTTTTATACATCAGCCCAGAAAAGCTGGAAAAGATACTATGCTGCCCACTGAAAAGCAGTTTTGGAGAAGAATCAAATCCTCAGACTTTGAATGAGCTGCATGTTGTATAGCAGTTTCCTCAACCTCTACTGAAGGCTGCCACCAGCCATGCAGTTTTATAAGCCAAGCTGTAGACAGATTAATAGAAAGGACAGTGCCATCAACATGCCAGTCAGACCACAGGCAGCGTGGAAGGAATTGGAGAGGGAAAGTAAAGAGAGGTGTGAAGACACTGACCACATAACATGACTTAGATGACATACAAATAATGAATCATACTGCTTCTAAGGATGTCTGATCCAGCATAATAAAAAATATTTTTTTCCTTTCAAAAATATTGAAAGGAAAAAAAATCAAGTCCAGCTGTTAATACAACAGCTTCATGCTTGCCAACTAGTAAGTACGAATCTGCAGGTAGACAGTATTCACAAAGTCATGGTGAAACAGTGACAATTTTCACACGAAACAAAAAATGGTTCATTTGTTCCCTTGGTAGGAGTTAAAATGCATTAACAGCAACTATTAGAAAATATATAAATGGAGTCAGCCGAGTTTAGATTAAAAACAAGTGCAGGACAAAAAACAGCTGAATGCTGTCAAAAACTCTAGAGGCTGGTGGTCTGATTGGATCTACAATTTTGGATCTGTTCTTGGAGAAGGTGAGACAGCAGTTCTTATTATTTTATATAAAACACATGCAATAGCATAATATATTTAGTAAGATTTGTATAATCCATTTATATTAAAGATAACATGTAAACTTCATAAACTTTACCAGAAGTATCAGTTAAAACATTAAGTTCCTTTCACTCTAGCCTTGTCTATGTTTACAGATACCGTATATAAAGGGGTATATAAACCCTATATAAAGTTAAAAAGCCAAAGTAATTATTTCCTAAGATATATTGCTCTGCTAATATAGCCTGTACACTTACAATTCATATATTAAACAGTCCTATTTCTGTGAACACATTCAACCATTCACTTTGCACAAGGAATTTTCTAACCTAATGTGTAAACATGACCAATTCAGTTAAGTTATTTGATTTTCCTTCTTCTCTGGATAATATTTTGAAACATGACAGTAAGAGGAAGGTAATTCAGTAACTACCACCACTGGTGTTTGTACACAAATACTGTGGATGACATGCAACTTGTTAATTTCTATTTTCCTTTCGTTATTAACAGAGATGGCAGTAAGATTAATTGCAAATATGTATTTGATGAATCCTTGATACTACAGCATAATAAAGATGTAGGATTGCACTTAATCTATACTGGATACATCTAACTACCCATGTTAGTCTATAGACAAGAACATTTCAATTTTTATTATATATAAAGGAAAAGTGACATCATTATTGAAATCGCTGCACAAAAAAATGTCTAGCTGAAGCAAGAGGAGAAATATAAGGATACATCTTGTTAATGTCATATCCAACAATATTTAGTCTCATTAAGACTCAAAATCTTGATGTGCTATAGAGAAGTAAAAGCACTTGCTCAAGTAATTCTCTTTCACAAAAAGTTCATCTACCTATCACAAATCCCAATTAGCAGGATATGCATGCATCCTCTCCAACAAAAACCCATTTTATAGGAAGATAAAAATATCCGTGGTCTTATACTTTGATGTTTTCACATACTTGTGCACAGTAGCCTCAAGTTCATTTGCAATCACACATTTGTGGAAATTGAATGGTAAGTACAAGTGAGAAATTGCATGGATAAGTGAGGAGAAGGAAAACAGGGTAAAACAGGAAATAATTATTTCCAGTCTGCTGAAAATAATAAAATTGTTTGGAATGTGCACAATTCAAAAAGCTTTCAGATTCCTTCATATAAGTATTCTTTGTGAATGAATAGTACTATTTAATTTAATCACTAATTGCCCATTCAAACATATCTTAAGTCTATTTTTCTTTTACTGGTAGAAACAGCTACTGTTCAGACCTTTCTACAGTGCGCTGGGCTTGGCCGCACGCTACTAACCTCACAACAGGCACTCTTCCAAAACCAGAGAGGAGAGAAGAGGCAACACTGCATCTCCCAGCCAAAAGTGATTTATGGGATTGATTCTGTTTTTTTAACACTGCGGACTGCAAGACACTGCAATACCACAGTTATGCCTGTATAATGCCTGTATAATATAGGTTATGCTTGTATCTGATACAGATAAAGCTGGAATACTTTGAAATCTGGTTTCTACTTCAGGCTGGAATATTTTGAATCAGGAAACTGTGGGGAGAAAAATTAGTACAGAAGAAGAAAAAAAAAGAAAACACTTTCTGTACAATTGCTAGCATTAATATATTTTAAGAGCATGATCTAGGCCGCTTTCCTGCAGAAGGAAGTTTGTGCAAAGAAGTGGAGGTCAAGCCTAGAGTGATACGGTTCACTGAATGACCAAATAGAGGTTTACATATTTCCTTTATGGCTGCTGGCACTGGTTTCGGCCTAGAAGCCTCTAATGAACAAAGAGAGCTCTGATCCCTTCTGGAACCATTCATATGTGATTAAGATCCAACAATACAGCACTTTGATCCACTGGGCTACAGAAGGATTGGATGTTTCCTGAAGGAGTCATTTCGGGTTAAAGTGGAGAAGAAGAAAAGACGACGGGAATTTTCCTGATCAGGTCAGTCTAACTGAGACAGCGCTTCTCTCACATCTAATGTGCATTGTACTCTTTTGAAGCTTTGGAAAGATGACAGGTGACTGAGGTAGGAAAAGAAGAGAGAACTGTGGAAACAATGTCTCTAATTTAAATATCAACAAATACAAATAATAAGTTTGCTTTCTGAAGACAGCATGAGATCTACTTTCAAGAGAAGGAAACTGAGTTAGCTGTTGCAAGCGATACTTCAACAAGTGAGAATTATCATTCTAGGAAGTTGGATACCCTCTTCCACAGGTATGTTTGAAAAGGTTATAGCATCATAGTCACAAATATACACTCTTCCTCACTCTGATATAGCTGAAAACAGCAGGAGAGGTAAGGGTAGGTCTATTAAAAAATCTGAAAGAATGAACACCTGGTTCCTTGAAAGTAATCTTTCTATCTTGACACCAATGTACTTCACATAACCCAAGAGAATTAAAGACCTGTTTGAAGTTAGAAGAGCATGCACATGACACACCATTTGCAGGAGTATTTACTTTTTTCATCAGGCGTCAGTATTAAGCACAGGTGATGGATTCAGATCCACAGGAATAAACAGAGGCTGGAATGTCTAGACTACCAGGAAAGCATAACACAGGTGTGACAGCTCTCCCCAGCTATCACATTCCAACATTTTCAGTATAAACTAAGTAACTTCCATCATCTGTTGACATAAAAGCAGAAGAGGGAAAACATATTTGGCTTTGTCTACTACAAATGTCTGCTCTTAACAATTTATTTTGGAAGCTAACTCTCCTTTTCATATTTGGGTTGGATGCTTCCAAGTCCACCTGGGGATGGTTCAGCTCTCTGGCTATCCAGCAAAACTGTTCATTTCAGAAAGCATATTAAACCTCTGTTAATGTTTTAGCCAGGCTGGTCATATTTTAATGCTTTTTATATGACTGTCTTACCAGACAGCGGGTTATTTTTTTCCCAGAAGAAAACAGTATTGGTCATATAGACTTTAATATCTTGAACTCCTTGTCAGAGTGTGCATACTATGATTTCTCACATCCAAATGAAGAAAAAATTGCTATCTTTTGCTCAGCTGATTCTAAATCAGCAACACTGAATCAGCCCGGCAGCCAACTACCAACAAAAGTCAGCATGAAAGCGCAGGGAATCTACATGGTGGCAAGGCCAAAACTAAAATCCCATCAGCATTTGTCACAACAGGGAGTTTGCTACCAATCCAGTACAATAAAGTACAATAAAGTCTAGCACACACTGTACACTACTCAATTTTACAGAGGTCCAATTTCAAATGTATATTAAATAAATCTTGGACTATTGCATTTTTGTATGCAAACAAAGCAATTAAAATGTTCCTTAAAATTTCTTAAGGCAGGACCACAGTTAAAATACATGAAACAAGCATTTTGCATTAGTGTGTTAATTCAGCATTGATAAGCAGGTTTCCACCAATTCTGAAAAACACAGTTTAAGAGAAAGATGAGACTTGCTTTGGAAAACTTAGCTGCAGCTTTATGCTTAAACTGCTTCTCTGAGTACTGCTTCCAACTACGGTAACTATATGAGTTAAAATCGGTTTCAAAAGAGCATAACTATTCCTGCTCTTGAATATCTTTCAAAGTGTAGATGATTTATAACACAACAATATCAGAATCATCTACTAAACTTCAGTGTCAGCAGCACGATAGCATGCCTTCTGAAATGTCATTGCTTTTTTATTTTTTATTTTTCACCATAGTCATAACAGCTTTGTCACTCTGTATGATTAAACTGTGGCTTTGCTGAAAGTTGGAGCCTAGTCACACTTTATTACTTCCAACAATTACTTCATCAGCATAATCCACTACTTAGAAAAATAATTCTAAAATAATGGTTTTGAAAACAAAGCAAAAAGCACAAGAAATTCAGCACATACCTGTACTTCTAAAGATTCACAAGCCACTTCCCAAAAATCTGTTTATTCCAACATGTACTAGTTTTATTCAAATAAATAAAAAGATATTTTGTATTGATTTATTTAAAAATATAATTATGCCACAAATGTAAAGTATATTTCTTAGACTGAATTTTTGGCTACACAAAGTCACTGATATTTCTACAGAAGTATTAACACAATCAAACGATTATATGGAAGTGATATAAATGCACTTTACCTGTTTTGCAATTAAGTTACAAAAAGTTTTATTACCTCATCACACATCTATAGTGTCATCATCAGTGGAAAGCTTCTCAGTAAAATCTTCCTCAGTAACTAACGTATGAAAATTGCTACTGTGATTTCACCTGTTTAGCAAAATATAGTAAATCTCAAATTGATCACATAATTTTCATCAACTGATCAAAAATTTATTACAACACTTCTGCTATTAAAAATCCATGTAACAGAGACGTAACAGAGACAATTTAACAAATCCATTAGACCAGCACAAATACAATGTTTTTTGAAACTGTGGAATCATAGACAAGAAATTATTCCCTCTGGACTAACTAACAATGGGCTGTTCTCTAGGACTGATTTGCAAGTACACAGATGGGAAAGAGTCTGGACGACAGCACTCTCCCATGACATTTATGATGTTGCAGTTCATTAAGTACTCGATGATACTACTGCTAAGAGCACAACACACTCTGGCAAAGCCAGAAAACCTCCTCAGTGGACTCTAGTGCTCAGCTGATCAGATAAAGCCCTGCTGTTATTGACCCTGTTTACAATTAACAACAAAGTCACAGATTTTAAAGGCAGGTCAGCAGTTGGGCCAGCTGCTAGTTACTCGCAACCTGCAAGAGGAACCTGGCACTGAGTGACACCTGTGCTTTTGACACTCATTCTACCTCCACACATACGCTTGATGGAGTGCTAGGGTATGGCTGTACATCAGCACATTTAGGAGGACTCATTTTTTTCAGAACCGTCTGCACTGCAAAAACACCCTGCATATAACAGTGAGCTAATCAATTTAAAATAATGCCATTATATCCTGAGTTTTTGAAAGTGTTTTGTTCTGTCCCAGTGACCAAGAAAACAATCTTTCATCATTAGCTTTCAAAGAAAAAGATGAACTTAGATTCTGTGGCTGCACATTACGATGCCGTATTGCATCTGTACAGTTACACCTAGTTTCTTGATCAGGTTTTCCCAGAAAGCCTTGCTGCTTCCCTCCTGTCTTACGTTCAGAGTCAGTGGTGAAGGATCACCCTCTTTGCTTTCACCAGCCAGCTGGAGAAAAGGGGGCAAATTTTCTCTCTATATATTATATATATGCTCCATTAGGAACATACGAAGACAAAGGGAAAGACACAGAACTCAAAGCAGAAAGCATTTGGATCATGATTAGTTTTCTTTACTGTTGTTTGCAAAAGGCTGATAACAGGTGGTGTTACAAATGAACTGTATCTTCCTTTAAAACTATTCTTGCACCTCCACTCCTTTTCCTCATCTTTTCAGGAGTCATTTGAAAGGCTTCATTCCATAATATCTATGTTTCAAGACACAATCCAGATGTGCAAAATTTTTTTTTCTGCAGATTGTACTGGAGTGTTAACACAGTGCCGTACTACGCTGTGTCTTTCAGACCCACCTTAATCTGAAAAAGCTTCAAAGTGAACACAGATATTATTCATGCTAGTACAAGAACATTGCTACCAATTGCATGTCACTATATTATTCATTCTAGTTCAACAGTACCACTACCAATTGCAAATCAACATCATGACAACCCCTGAAAACATGGTTAACAAAGCCATATGGTAACATTTACCATTGTCATACCCAGTTATATGGATCTACTAGTCAGTTAACAATATGTCTAGAATCATATACCATAGTCCAAAAGAAGATAAAATATTCAAAGTATGGCTTCAGTAAGATTAAATTTCAGACCCAGGAATTTATTACTTTTTAATTTTTTTAAACACAACCACTGAGCATTATAAGTTCAGCAAATCTGGTTTATTTACTTCCTGAAGTATTTAAGGGCATACTTTCATTTTATATTTCAGCCATCACTTAAACAGGAAAAGATCATCTCCAGAATGATACAAATTAAGGTTTAATTAAGACACAAGCAGAACTGTTGGATTTTATAAGGCTTTCACCAGAATCCTATTTGATATTAGAGAGCAACAAAGGAAATGTCATATATACATGTTCATGCCCAGTTTAACAGATGAAGAGTACAAAGTGTATATCAAAATCCTCAGATTGGCAAGTTGCTTCAAGTGTTCGATACTTATTTGTGAGCAGTCCCATTCAGGTGAGTAAATATTTCACTTCTGACTTATAGGTAGTTTTTTCCAATTCTTCCCTCCCACCCCCATTCCAAGCTTCTTGGAATAATCTAGGTAATGGCTAGCCGTAAGAAAAACAAAACTTCTTTTTTGGAACTGACACCAGCTCAGACTTGTTCTTTTCTAAGTCTATGCCTTGGAGAAGCTCAGGAAATGTGTTACTTCTACACAGAAACTATCTCCTCCATAAAGATCCTAAAATAGTTTCAGTTATGAATGGGCTCTGGCAGCACCTGGATTTGCCACGTTTTGTGACCCCAGATAGGGAATGAGGCAGCTGAGTTGCTGAAGAGCTGTGGCTACATTTTGGCTTTCCTTATACCCTTTTCTTTTTGAAAACATGGGAATTATTAGTGCTTGTTCTCTAGTTATTCACTAAATTCCATGTAAAGGAGTGAATACATCCAGGCTCTCATTATCTTGCCAGAAGTTAAGACTTCTAAGGCAAGTAAGAATAGAAAGAGGTGCAGAGAGCTGGCTGCTCCTAAGACAAAGACAACCTGTCCTTCTTTAGATCAAATATTGGGATGCAGTAAATTACAGTAATATGGAATTATAAATAATTTTCATTTT
The DNA here is from genome assembly GCF_023343835.1 of Lagopus muta. Lineage (NCBI taxonomy): Eukaryota > Metazoa > Chordata > Aves > Galliformes > Phasianidae > Lagopus > Lagopus muta. The sequence continues at coordinate 17,157,331 of NC_064472.1, forward strand.
CTGAGTCTCTTCTCCAGTAAATACTGGAATATGTTAGCACTCTTTCTTATCGATAACTCTACTTTTTCATTTCTTTGTGATATTACTACAAAAGGTGCTAATTTTCTCTTTCAGCTCAGTTTGAATTTTCAAATTTTGGGGGTTTAGAGGAGAGTAAGATGAAATTTTGTTGACAAATGCATTCCTCATACTTATGAGTAGGTTTATGTATAAAGAACCGCAGCATGAGCAACAAATTTTGTCCTACTACAGCACATTTACAGCTGTATTGGTAGCCAGAGTGCTATGTATTTGCCACATGTGAAGCTGTTCAAAGCATAACTGAGACTTCTCTTTGGCACAAAGCCATGAAGACAAGATACAAAACCTATTAACAGTGCATCATGACTGTGAATTAAAGAATCCTGTCGAACCATAAACCGTCTAGAAAGAAAATTAGAAAAATAATAAAATTTGATCAGAGAGTTAATATATTTTTATTAGTGCCTGGCAGCACACTAGTAATAGACCATTTAAATGTGCACAGCAATATAACTGACTTGTGTCAGATGCACAGTCGTGAAAAAGTCTGCAGACAGTTGAGTATTTATAGCTAATAAAAAAAAAAAAAGAACCTGACTAGACTTAGCATAGATTTTCTCTGTATTTCTCAAGTTGATATTCTCTGAAGCCTGGAGATTATCAAAATGAATTAAAATATTACAGATTGCTTCCAGGGTATCAGTGATGATAATTAAGGAGCATGAGCTGCTAGGAAACTAGAATTTCACTTTTAAACCCCAAACTACCTATAAAGCTCAAAACAGCCCTGATCCTCCTCAGACTCTGTATAAACAAGATAAAAATAGCTGTTCCTTGCACAGAAGATTTACCCTATCCAGGAGATGAATGCAGTCAGCTTGTGCTATGACTCTGCTAGTTGCTGCAAAAGGTAATATTTCTAAGTATGTCTGGCCCATTAGTCAAGAGCATTATAGCAAGTCTCGGGAATAAAATTACTGCCTTTTCTCATAATGTACTATAAAATGAATATAAAGAATTTTGTAAAGTAGCCTTTATACTTCCTCAAACACTTCAGTCCTGAGAAGTCAGATTTTTATGGATGTAGAAAGTCCTATATTAAAATACAGAAAAAAAAAATAATAATCAAGGGTTTTAAGTAGTTCCAGGCTCCTTTTCTGTCTTTCCAATTTATCTTCTGTGGTAATAACACAGCTAATACTAATTCATTTTAGATACTGATGCATTTAGGAAGAATGGGAACAAAGTGTTTATGAACTTGAAAATTCTCCGCATAAATACAAAAAAAAGCATCAGAACATTACCTGACTATTGGAAACATTAATGGTATGTTTTTGTTGTTCTCCTTCCCCACTAAAATGGTCTTACTATATAATAGTTATATATTTATATACACATACAGAATTTGAAGATAGAAAGGAAAAATATCAAAGAAAAAGAAGAAAATACACATGGCCCATTTATACCTCTCCATTCCTACCCTTCTCCTCAGCTGAGCGCCTGTCCTGCTCTTACCTTGCCCTGATCTTTCAAATCCACCCAACTGGACAAAGCCATCTGCTGCAGCACCACAGCCCACAAGAACAGGAATAGCATGGAGAACCACAGCATCACTGAGCCCACAGGCTGTTTTCTCATGACTGCTGAAAACATGTCTAAGAGCCGGGTCATACTGCCTTCCGTCTCCCACAGAACAGATTGTAGTGACTCAGGCTCTTGCTGGTCAAAAGAAGTCAGCCAGGCCAACCTGCCTCTTTCATACGTGGAATGAACTCATTCCTCTTACTCTGCAAATCCTATTTTCAAAGCATTTAAATATGTTCTGATGTGCTTTATGGCAGACAAAATCAAAACTTCAGGACATTCCATGGGATCAGACATGCATGATTTCTAAGGACCTCTCCAATCCAAGGCATTCTACAGTTCTATGAGATGATTCCGGGACAGCTGGGAGAAGAGAATGATTTTTGGTAATGTGTTTGCTCCTAACAATGCTTCATTAAGCTATACAAAAAAAACTAGATGTATCACAAACACATTTTTCTTTGCTACTTACAAAACCTGGAGTCCAGTCCTAACACCTTGCTGCATTAAAAAAATAAATTCTAGATCAGAAAATTATGTACACATTTATGTGAGTCAATTTCTTGAGAAGATTGTGAGAATGATACAGAGAATGGAGATTGCTATTGCTGAAGACAGAACATCTTTAAGTAATAAAAATGCGTAAAGTCCAAAACAGAAAAACTTAAATGAAATTACACTGTATGCTTCCTTTTCCTTCTTCTTCTTCCTGTGTAATAGAAACTATTCTGACACTTACAGGAAAAAAGATCTTGATATACTGAACTTTTCTTGTTTTCTTCTCATTCTCTCCCTAAATATACAGACACACACATAAAACTAGCAGAATAGTAAAAAAAGCTCAAACAACTTCTCAGGCATTTTAAAAACCACTCAAAAAGAGCAAGATACCAGCTGAAGTTGATGGAGAGACATTGCTACTGCTGTTTAACACAGATGGAACTTAGACATGGTATCTTCATAGAGAAAGACAGCTACAAGTGCATAAGCAATATATTAAAGGTAATATGTAGACTTAAAAAAAAAAAAAAAAAATTAAGATATGAAGCACTGCTAGCTGACCTGAACATATCAGGAAATAGGGTAAAGGTGTTCATCTCAGACAAGTGCAAAGCACTGTGGAGGTTGTATATCAGAAAACAAAGTTCTCGCTCCAGTGCAGAGATCTGAGTTCCACAAGGTACCCTGTTGCTGACTGTAGTTTTCTGCTTTTAAAGGCAAAAATGACAATGTGCTAATGACAATAGAAGCTTAATATTGCATTTACCAACCAAATAAACAGCATGGGACACAGAATGAAAAACTTACAGTTTATAGGCTGCAAGTGAAAAGTTAGTGTTATTAGTCACTAAAGTTAGTTATTAGATTGCTGCAGCTGGAGGCTCATTCTCTTCTACTGCTGGAGGATCAGGATGTGGGACCAAGTCCAACTCAGGACTACCATGGAGTATAGTAAGAGGGATTGTGACATAACTGGAAGACTGAAACCGGACAGCTACTGTGCTGCTCAAGCAATTATTTCTGGATATTAGTCTTTTATGATTTTCTGCAGTCACAAATCTCAAGCTCAGAGGAGGGTTTTTTCCATTTTAAGGGCCCTCATGTTTCAAAGCATAGACTCTGAGAAGGAGTACTAAGTCTCAGCATTTATCACAAACTGTTGTGATGATGAGAAAGAACTGAGGAAGAATTCATAGAGATTGTGTCCTCCCTAGCTCCTCTTGAGGGCAACAAGAAGTTCAACTGCAACCATTCAAAGTGGATTTACAAACTGCTCATAGAACGGTACAGTACAGCTGAGGGCAAAGTCTTCCAGCTGAGGAAAAAGCTTTTAGATGGAAAGAAAGAAATGTCAACCTGAAGAAACCAGGATTTTCTGATGGGAATATCCTGACAGAAATGCTAACAATCTAGTATGTGAGACATCTTTTTTTTATTAAGAGTTCAGTAGACTCATTTAAATTTTTTTGCATGGAAAAGAAACAGATAAGCATACACAGAAAATACACAAAAAGAATACCACCCGTGAAATGAACAAAGCAACTATCTTAAAAAACTCAACTACAGACATGAAAGCCAAAATTTCCTACATATTCTAACCTCCAGGCACTGATTTGTTGAAGTTGTTAGCATTTCATGGAAATTTCCAGTTTCTAACAAAGTGCCTACTGAGTTTTTGATGGATAATGTTTAACACAGAAAAGTTCTTCCAGTGCCAGGCCCCATCCTACTTCATGTTCCCCAGCTACTCGCCTCCCATCTGCACCTCAGTCCAGCATTACTTGATCCCAGGTGCAGCACTGGCATTTTCCTTGGTTGAATGTCAATGATTGCCCAATGCTCCAATGTCTCTAGATCCTTCTGCAAGGCTTCTCAACCCTGCAAACAGCCAGCAGCACCTGCCAGTTTAGTGTCAGCAGCAAATTTGCTGAGGATTCACCCAGATTCAGGTCCTGCATCCAGATCATTGATTAAAATGTTGCCCTAGAACTGAGCCCTGGGGAATACCACCAGTGACTGCCTGCCAGCCAGATGTAATGCCATTTATTACATCCTTCTGAGATACACTGTTCAGCTAGTTCATCACCCAGCAACGTGTGAACCTGTTTATCTCACAGTTGAACAATCTGCCCGGAAGAATGCCACAGAGCATCAAAGGCCTTACTAAACTCCAGAAAGATTTAATCCACCACCTTCCCTTCATTCACCTTATCAGAGAAGGAGACAAAATTACTGATAACTCAGAGTAACTATAAACATGCTGAGGAGCTTTAAGAGGTGGGACCTCTGTGGGATCTTCTAGTATTTCTATAAAAACCTTTGCTGAATCAAGGCTTACTAAGAAACCCTACTAACAGCCACCCCACAAAAGAATCCTTGCTGCATCTTGCTCTCTTTTCTTAACCCAGAAGTATTTGCATGCCCTTCAGCCTTCCTAATGGCCCATTTTTTGCCCTTGACATTTGGCACTAAGCTCCATGAAGAACATACTTCACAAGGACACTGCAGAAAAAGCTGCAGGAGGAGGCTGACTTCGTGGAATGTCAAGGGCACAGCATGAAGTTTCACCAACTTACAACGTCAAAAGTCATCAGCAATGAATTTAGACCAGACTTTTCAAATGAGAAGGCTACAGTTTGATTCCTAACCCAGATAACAGAATCACAGGATCGTAGGGATTGGAAGAGACCTCCAGAGATCATCGAGTCCAACCCCCCTGCCAAAGCAGGTTCCCTACAGCAGGTCGCACAGGTAGGCATCCAGGCAGGTCTTGAACATCTCCAGAGAAGGAGACTCCACCACCTCCCTGGGCAGCCTGTTCCAGTGCTCCGTCACCTCACTGTAAAGAAATTCTTGCACACATTTGTGCAGAACTTCCTATGCTGCATTTGCATTCTGCACATTTGTGCAGAACTTCCTATGTTCTGGCCATTTCCCCTTGTCCCGTCTCCACACATTGCTGAAAGAGTCCGGCCTCACAACTCTGCCCCCCACACCTTAGATATTCATAGACCTGGATCAGGTCTCCTCTCAGTCTTCTTTTCTCAAGGCTGAACAGACCCAGTTCACTTAACCTTTCTTCATAGTGGAGATGCTCCAGGCCCTTCACCATCTTTGTGGCCCTAAGATGCTTGAGCAGTTTGCAGAGGTGATGAGACCTTGCAAAATTTAGTGTTTTGGGACTCAAACGTCATTGAAACGTAAAGCCATTTTGAAATGCCTAAATATAAATTACTTAACTAAACTTCAGAATGGACCAACAAATCCCTTGTTTTAATATTTTTATGATATGATTATATATTTTTATGATTTATGAGAAAACTGAAATTAGAGATTATTTTATTCCAAGTAAATGACCAACGAGATATTCCAAAACTACGCAGTGACCTTTTATAGCAGTATACTGCCTCAACACTGTATCTATCTGAAACCAAATTTCAAGTATCCAGAAAGCTATGTTCAAAAGTGTTCTGTTGCTCTTGGAAACAGATAGTTTCCAGCATGGAAAACAGAAAAAAAAAAGCACTGATACTCCTTTATATATACAGTTTTGGATCATTTTATCTCTCCCAATTGAGATTTTTGTGGGAATATGATTGTAAATCATTCAGGGAAAAAAAAAAAAACACAAAACAACACACACACACACACAAAACACCAACATCTCCATACATGGTCAAATCACCCTACAGCTGAAATAAATCCACACAAAGCCTAAAAATAAAACAGGAATTATGCATCCAACTAACATGAGTGTTATCTATTACAAAGAGAAAAAGAATGCAGCTTAGAGTGAATGCAAACCATAGCATGCTTAAAAGGGAGACCACACCATCCTGCACGATAGCGACTGATGATGTATGAGCAACAGCTACAACTACAAAACATGAACATGTAGAATCCCTCTAGATGCAGTTCCACACAAAACTTCACTCTAACTGGTCACAGCCATTTGCTGTTGGTGCAAAAGATTAGCAGGGAAACAGAACATGACTGACAGAAGTTTGCTGGAAGCATAAGCCCTCTCTCCCACGTACAACCCAGATCCTATGCAGCCTACTTCTGGAAGCCATGTACACAGGGCAGAACCTTAGTACAGGTTCCAAAAAGCAACTTAGCTATTTCTCAAAAAAAAAATCCAAAGCTGAAGAATGAATTCCTGTGGAACAGAAAGGCACTTCTTAATGTGGCAATATTGACCAGCAAAAATAACCTGTCAACAATCATCTGTTTCTGACATGGTATCAGGATGAATCTGTAATCAGATTATGTGGCAGAAGAATGATAGGCATATAAGGTGAGAAAAATTGCCTCTTAAAAACAATATTAATGGACCTAAAGTAGGCATATTCCTACATGATTTTATAAACATTTATCTACATATTCAAAGAATGAACTATTACTTTAGGTTAGAGACTGGGATTTTCTATCCTTCATACAAGAATTCACATCTATCTAAATTAAAAAGCTTTTCACGGATCTAAGATGGAAAATGCTCCCCCTCCTACAATTCAAATCTTGTATTATAAATAATACCAATTTACATACATCTATAGATAACCAAAATAATCATATACCATATAACAGAAGGCACCTGGAATATTTTTAAAATTTCTAACAAATTGCCAATTTAGGATAGTCCACATACATTTGCTTCACTTTCATCAGCCAAAAAATGTGATACAATGAGTATATGGTGCCTACTGTTATTTCTTTATTCTTATTTGCAACTGGAATTATCAAACATTTTATTAGGAAAAATGTTTAAAAAGTTTTGGAGAGAAGCAATTTGTTCAGTGTTTTTCACCACATCTGTTTCCTCTTACATAAACAGTACACAATATGTCACAAATGACTGAAGTTCAATGAAGGAAAATTAGACATCTAAAAACAAATACAGACGCATCAGACTGATCTAGTTAAACAAGACTGCATGTTGTAATGTTTTATTTATTTATTTTTCCTAGCTAAGTTTCTTAGACTCTGCGTTTTACTTGGTGAAATTATCTACCTGTTCATGATTATGGGTTACAAAGAATCACTGAACTGCACAGGTTGGAAGGGACCTCAGGAGATCACTGAATCCAACTCCTGCTAAAGCTTCCCTCCAATAGGTTGCACAGGTAGGTATTCAGTCAGGTCTTGAATGTCTCCATAGGAGATTGCACAACCTCTCTGGGCAAGTTGTTCCAGTGCTCCATCACCCTTACTGTAAAGAAGTTCTTCTATATGCTTGTGTGGATCTTCCTATGTTCAAGTTTTAGGTCATTGCTCTTTGTCCTGTCGCTACACACCAACAAGAAGAGCCTGGCCACATCCATTTGCCTCCCACTTCCATTTACATATTTATTAATATTAATCCGTCCCCATCTCAGATTTCTTTTCCCCAGGCTGAACAGACCCACTCAGCCTTTCCTCATATGGGAGATGCTCTAGGCCCTTTATCATCTTTGTCGCCCTCTATTGGACTCCTTCTAGTAGATCCATGTCCTTTCTGAAGTGAAGAGCCCAGGACTGGACAGTACATTCTAAATGCGGCCTCATCAGGGCAAAGTAGAGGAGAATGATCAACTCCTTTGACCTGCTGGCCACAGTCTTTTTAATGCAGTATACCGTTGACCTATTTTATGCAGTGGCTGAAAAGTAAAAATAGTCATCAAGCAGATAGTGAAGCCACTATTCAGACAAGCGCAGGTACCTCGCTGTCACTCTGTGTACTCATGTTTCACTCCTAGAAACTCCATGAGATATTTCTCATATATGAACTGAACCTATACAAACCCAGTGAAGAATACAAATACAATTTTGGAGAAACTAAACAGAAATTAATGAAGACAGACTAGGAATAATGTTACAAAATTTTAAAAGTTGCTCTAAATTTTTGCTCTAAATTTTGACCAATAAACAAGACATGAAATAGACCCCCTCATTAAGAGTAGAATATATTATCCTGTTTTGCATATCAAAATACCCACACTGTACCACTGTTCATAAAATACGATGTTAGTCATCTTCCAAAGCAATGTCTTTAGAACTGTTTTTTGAGTGTGTTCAGTAATCAGAAGCCTTCTTTGCAAAAATGCAAGTCCTTAGTGACACATCTCCAAGAATCTCTCATTTTCTCTAAACACAGGAAGCAACGCTGAAATGTCTGAGAAGATCACAGGAAGAAGGATGCTCATGGCAACACGGGAGAAGTCTCAGTCAGAGAACAGAGCACCCTAGAATACGGGCAACTCCAATGACAGAAATACATTATGCATCATCTCCCATTAAAAAAAAAAAATAACAAAGTAGAATTTCCTGTGTAGTACCTGAATATAAGTATATAAATATATATGTAAATACAAATTAAAAGCAAACCTTATAAAATCAGATTTATAGATCCAATAATTTATGAACAGGAAAATTACAATAAATGACAGAAGTTTTCATTAACCGATTCGTTTAATCAAAAGTGCAATCAAACCAAGAACACTGACAAACACACCTTGGGACTCCACTCCTGTCACACACAAAGGACAAACTGGTTCCATGAAACAAAGTGACGAATCGGAACTTTGGTTTTCAACATTTTAAAGGGAAAAATAAGATATAACCTGAAAGAACAGAAGGGCATTAAAGGTTTGTTCTTTTTAAGCAAGGAAACAAGCCAACCACATGATGTTAAGAAATAAAAATAAGACAGTAAAAAACATGAAGGTAAGTATTGATCTGTAGAAGCCAATTGCAGGTTTCTACCAACACAAATTTTAAAAATTACAGCAGGACAGGTAGGCCAAAAGCATCAAGAGCTGTACGTCCCTGAGCTTCATGGGAAGACTGTGATGTTGAGACAAAATAATTGATACTGCGATGCGGCGCAGCTCAGGCTGTTAGACATGAACATTTTTGCAGGCAATGAGGAAACATTCCTCAGATACAGAACGCCAGTAATCAGACTGTTGCATGATGAGCACATCAGCTTCTAGGTTTCTATCATATACCATCCTGCCTTGTATTACTGTTACACTGCTCAAAAACAATAGTAGCATGTGCTTTAACCTTGTACTCCAGATAGGGGGCTGTTAGATTTGACTTTCAGAGGATTACTAAGTGCAGGATACTCAGAATAGTGTAAGCAGCCATAAATAATTCAAACATCACTCAGAGATACCAAAATATATCCACAGCTGAGCTACAAACCGAAGTGGAGGAACTCCACTACACAAAACACCCTTTGTAGAAAGCAAACCTCAGACCTCCCAAACTTCCTGGTTGTTCTTCCCTTCACTTAAGGTATAAGAAGAAAAAAAGAAAAAAAAAACCAAAATGTTTTAAATTTACAGACTGTTAGTGGGTTTCTTAGCAGTCAGCTCTGGGTTATTTATGGGGAGATTATTTTCATATGATGGATAACAGAAGTAAACTGAGTTTATGTAAAGCATTATGTATGAAGTGAGACTAAATCTTACATTGTTTTCATCAACAACAGACTTGGGAATCAATGAGATTAGAAACATTAAGGTATAAAAGAAGCCCAAGTGATCTTAGTATCTCTGTAAGCAGAAGGTGTGGGCCAAAAGTATTGCTCTGCTGGAGGTATCATCGCCAGACCATAGCATGGATTTGCTTACGGCATTCTTTGGCTGTATGTCTCCCACATTTTGATTTCTTTCTAGTTTTGGCTGGTGCACAGAAAACGGCAGAAAAATTTAAGAAGACTGAAAATCCATGGCTGACAGAGATGTTCAGGAACAATAAAGGGCTCAAAACGGTGTTAAGAGTCCAACTTTCTTCCCTTGCGTATTTTCCTGCTCCTGTTCAACCTGTTCCTCTAATTCCCACATTGATTTTTCAGCACAGTTTCACATCACAGGTTTTGTGATTTACAAGGTTGTTTTTCCCTGCAGAACTTTTTTTTTTTTTTTCAAAACACATCATGAAATGATACCTGTACAATCTAGAATTTTGATTTTTAAAAGCTCACCTAGGAATCATTAGAATTGACTACCTTGATTTTTCAAGAGCACCTGAGGATACAGGATCAGTGAGCACTCTGTTTTAAAATACTGTTTATTAGTTTTGTCGAGCTAACTCTTGTTGTGCTACTGTGAATTGTTTTGGATGAATTCATTTTGCTTGGTTATCCAATTCCCAGCAAAAGGGAATGGATATTTTGTTTCCCTGGCTGTAGTGTACAGACCATACTTATTTTGACCCATATTTTTGAAATATCATTTCTCAAATCATCAAAAGCCTGGAAAATTCAGCGCACTATGAACAAATTTATTAAAACTTTTGAAAAAATACACCTTTGCTGAAAGTGATGTGGTATAATAAATAACTGCTGAATGTTTAGTCTTCAGCTAAACAGAATAGCTTCTCGTGTACTAGGAAGAGACAGTGGCATGTTTCAGCAATGCACTTTCTAAAGCCTTTGTATCACCATGAAGCATTTGGCTAAGTATCAATGCAATGAGATCAGACTGAAGTTCATTGAGTTACACAGTGATCTCATTTATCGTTGTTTTTGGAAGACAAGGTTAGGTAGGCTATATTTTCATACTAACATCTGCAGAGCATTCCAAAATCCTGGCATAGCCAATGACATGTAAGTTCCCAGTCTTGTGATTTATCCTCCTCCAGTACACATAAATTAGTGTGCGTAGATGGAATCCTGTCACTTCAACTAAAGTATATAATGTAAAATAATTTTAGCTGACAGATTTTTTTCTTCACCTGTTTTTAAAAAATTAATTTACAAGTCATTATGATTTTATTCAGCATTAAATCCGTAGACATTCTCCACTCATCTATTTGGCAGAAATTAAGACTGGAAAAAGCTCAGTAGGAACCACAGAGCATTCTCTTATTAAATCTGTGTTCAGCAAGCAGAACTATACATGATATATACTAAATAAGAATTGAACAAGATCATGTTTGACCATAAAGCACTGGGGTTTTACTGAGGTTACAGTTAGGTGCTCCTTCTATATAAGGGTAGATTCTACCCTTCCTTCAGATTGGTCAGCACTATTCAAGTCAGTCTGTGCAAACAATTTGACTACAGCCCTTTCATGAGAAACATTAGAAGTTTTCATGAGTGTATATCACTTGCAATGCTTTTAGTTCAATTATATTCTTCATGGGAAGAATATTCAAATTGGGACGAATAAATTTGGAACAAATACATCTGTCAAAGAACAAAATTTACCATGGTGTCCCACACAATCCAGGGAAATAAGAAACAGAATATTCTTCCACCATACTTCCCAGCAGAGCTGAACATCAAAATATCTTCCCCTGCAGTTTATACAAAGGCCAGACAGAGGCAAATGCTCAAAGTATGACATTAGCCATGCTGGAGCTATTAATGGAATAAATGCAGCAGTCAAAGACCCTCTCAACATAAAAGCATCACTCTCTCCCATCTCTGGAACTTTGCCCAAATCACAGTCATATTTTCATATTTGTCAGGTTTTTTTTTTCCCCTGAAATCAAAGGCCTTTCTTCATAAGAGTAAATAAAAATTAAGTGTTCTTTCTGTGCTTCAAAGTAAAATGCTTTCAGTAATGATGCACACAGGGCAGTGTGCATCTTTCTAAGGAAAGATATACTGTTTCAGTTTCAATTTAAAATTTTGTGTTGCTTCAGAATTAAAAACAGTAGGAAATGTAATTACAGAGAAATTAATTTCTTATTAGAGAATTGGGTGTTTTTTTTCCATTATCTACCTGTGTTTGAAAAGGGACATATTTAGTACTTAATAATTACATATTAGCACATAATTAGTATTCAGAGAGAGCCTTTATAATGTAAATATACGTGAAGCGCTTACAAATCTTGAACAGTCTTGCCCAGAAACCCAGGAAGCCAACCTTATCCTGGGCTGCATCAAAAGCAGGGTGAGGGAGGTGATCCTGCCCTTCTACTCTGCTCTGGTGAAGCCTCACCTGGAGTACTGCATCCAGACATGGAGTATGCAGTGCAAGAGAGATGCAGACGTGTTGGAATGCGTCCAAAGATGGGCCGCAAAAATGATCCAAGGGACAGAACACCTCCCCTATGAAGACAAGCTGAGAATGCTGGGGATATTCACCCTGGAGAAGAGAAGGCTGTGGGGAGATCTGAGAGCAGCCTTTCAGTACCTAAAGGGGGACTGTAGGAAAGAAGGGGACAGACCCTTTAGCACAGTCTGTTGTGATGGGACAAGGGGAAATGGTTTCAAGCTAAATAAGGGAAGATTTAGATAGGATGTAAAGAAGTTTTTTACCATCAAGGTGGTGAGGCACTGGAATGGTTGCCCTAAGAGATGGTGGAAGCCCCATTTTTGGAGACATTCAGTGTCAGGCTGGATCAGGTTTGAGCAACCTGGTGGAGCTGTCTTTGTTCACTGCAGGGGAGCTGGACTAGATGCGCTTAGAAGGTTTGCTCTGACTCAAACAATTCCATGATTCTATGAAAATGAAGTTAAACACTTGGAATGCTAACTAGACTTAGCATTAAAATCCATTCTGCAGGAAAAGTGACTGAACTAGAAAGGATAGTTACGTCAATTATTGCTTTGACAAACTCAGGTGTGTTACATACAAACCACTGAGTTTCTGCACAAATCTCAGTTTTTATTGAACTAGTACCAAACTTCAAGCAAGTTATCTCATCTAGTTTCGAAAATTGTAGAAGAAGCTTCAACATGGGAACAAGTTACTGTGGAACAAAGAGTTACTATGCATCATGCCGACAATTCATGCAGTTATCCTGGCCCATGACAAATTCAAGATAGTTTACATCCTCTGAGAACTAAGCTCATTCAAATTACTTTGTGTTTTCTGAAGGCTAAGTAGGCATGTGCTACCAGCATGAATGAACTAACATGTACTAAGTTCCATCACAATTTGATATTTTCCCAAGCCCTAACTGTAGCATGGGAAATTATTTCTGTCATTAATACCGTCACCATCACTTGAAGATTCCTTTTCTATTCAAAATCTTCCATGTACATACTTGCTGATGACAGTACAGTCACTTCTCAATTTTTTATTCGACTAAGAAAGAGACAGCTTCTTATCTTACCTAATGTCAAGGGATTTTACTGTATCTCAAATCATTTACTCCAACACTTGACTCTATAAAGCTGGATCAAGATCTGTTAGAAATGGGGACAAAAGTCTCTAGTGAGTATATGGGCCTACCGAAGACAATGCTTTCTTCAGCTCAATTATGAATGGCAGTGGCAAGCTTTGGTGTTCAAAGTAAGACCTGCTGTCATCTTGCCCAAGGAAATCTGCTGTCCTAAGGCAAAGCTAAAGCATCAGAGAGAAGATAGAAATGCCAAAGTTACAAACCGTACCTCACTTTCCCTGTGCCATGTTTCATCTTACCACGATTACCTATCAAGTGAAATTATAAGCTTCAGATATATTCTTCATTTTCTAACTAATCTCTCTGCTAAAGGAAAAAGAAATGTGCTGCTGGCGTACAGTAGACCTCCAAATTTATTTCAGATTCCTTTTCCACATACTGCAACAGTGAGCTATTTTCCATCCTCCCACTCTCACCCAGAAGCGATGTCTGCTTGTCACTTAGCTGCTCAGGAGAGAGATAAGTAGTAACAAGTTGTTGATCTCAATATTTAATTTATTGCCAAGTCGAAGCAATAAGCAAAATTCTATTTGACTATGAGCACTTGGCAGATTAAACACCACCATTACCAGTCCAGTACCCTTCAAGTGTAACTTAACCACACCTTACAGCTCTTTTGCTTTATGCCGCAAGCCTTTACATAATGAATGTCTAATGAAGCTGCAATTTCTCTACACCGGCCTAGATATGCAGATCACTTGACATAATACAGTTGAACTGTTTCTTGTTTGCTAAATCTTCAATTCTTCTTTACTACTAGCAAATTTGTAGTACACTTGGCGACATACTACCACCAAGGCTGACCAGTTTAGCTTTTCTTATGCACATATCTTTTTGGAGCCCAAAGTCAGTGCTCTCCATTGACACAAGGGCAAAATAATGTTCTGTAACTCAAAGACTTCCAGAACATACCCCAGTGTGTGAGTACAAGACTTGGGCAACCCATACTATGGGTTTTGTAAGGATTTATCAACAGTTACACACCTCTTTCAGTCCCAGATCTTCCATCAGGGGAGTGCAATGTCAACTGTTCTCATAAACTGGGAATATTTACAGATATGGGTCATTATTTTTGATAATTTCCTTCAAAGTTTCAGCCCTAACAGAGCAAGAGACTATATTTTTAAATGATTACTGTTTCATCCTTTCTGAAAGATGTGTCTGTTAATGGACATTATTTTTGGTTTGAACTAAAGAATGACATTCACATGAGAGTTCAAAAGCTTATTATTATTAGGTGAGTTTCCAATACTAATTTTACATTTTAATAATAAGATTGAAGCTGCAGTTCAATTCGTAGAGTTCTCAGCAGGTCACAAAATCGCAGTACAGACTGTTTTTCTGCTTCCTGGACTAAAGCTAAGCTCATTCATATTTGCAAAATAAATTTATAACAGAACATGAATGTGAGCAAATATCTATTAATACTTTTAACCTGTAGAAATTTTCACCAGATCTGATATGAAGGCAGACTCAGTATTGTTAACGGTGTACACTTCTCAGTTCGATTGTAGAAAAATTAAAGCTGAGGTCCACATCATCTGTGCTAGTTTTTCTCATCCAATAATCAATTCATGAAGATAAAAATAGGGACAATGAGAAAACTGAAGTGCAACACTGATGGAACACTGCCAGTAACTACTCTTCTTTAAGCTGAGATCTTTTGTTCAAGCTCTCCTGTTGCTTACTGCTAGAACTAACTGCCTAGACAAGTTCCAAGCCTTGAGGTATTCTCCAGGCCAAAGACAATATTTTAAATACTACTGCAAAAACACCAACAGCATTATTAACTTATGATTATACCTAGAATCTCAGGATATTTGTTGATTTTTTTTTTTTTTTCACACCTCAGTTTGCAGAGTCACGCAATATCAAGAAAAACTCGCCTGCTGAATTAAATGAAAAGCATTGTTGGAGATGCGGCCAGCTATATAGTCAGGCTACCCCATGTTCCTTCCAGCTACGGTTATAAAAGGGATTAAAATTCAGATCAGTACAATGCATAATTCAAATATCTAACTACAAGCAGACAAAAGAGGTTCGCACTAAACAGTGCTCAGCTCTCAGTCTCCTACAAAAATACAGATGGAAAAATGTTTTTTTGGCCATTGCTGCTACTTGATCATTGCCAACTTTTAGGAATCTAGCAAAATTCTTAGCTCATGAATACTTCACCAAATTTTCTGGTCGTTTTCCTTAAACTAGAACCATTATTTTCTTTCTTTTCTTTTGACTGAGCTTCTGCCAGACAACTTACTTTTGTGCATCAACCAGCCCTCAAAAATACAGTGACAGACTGCTCAGACCATCTCAAAAGAAAAAAGCTCATGTTGATAGGATTCTGACAGCAACAAGCCTGTAGCTCTCTATTCCTGATGGATTTCAAGTGCCAGGAGAGTTCCCCTAAGAGAAAAGAACTTCTTCAAACTCCCTGGGGGAGTGTTTTGCAGGAAAGGAACAGCTGAAATCAGATTTGTCCACTGAACCAAAAGTACTAAAAGGCTGTTCGAACACTGTAACAAACACAAGAAGTACGGCACAGCCAAGTAACTTTACTTTATAAATCATATCGTTTTCATTTCCTGAATTCATAAGCACAGTGATGCAATAATGGAAACTTTTGTATGTTTATAAGTTAGATGACCCATAATCATTCCCTACAGTAAGCACTAGTAATTTCTGACTATTAAAATAATTGTTATATTCTATTGCTATGATTTGCTTAGCACATCAAGCCAGTTCTTTTTTTTTTTTTTTCTTTTCTTTTTCACAAACTGTATTACATTGGCAACAAAATTTCTAACCTTAGCCAAAGGTATTGGATGTGATTAATTTCTAACATTCTTTTTGGAAGTCAAAATAAACAACTACTCAATTTTCTTTGTTTGCTATCTTGCCACCCTAAGCAGGCTGACCTTCACACAAATTCACGTTGGTTGTCCCTAATTAACTTTTCCTTTTAAACGTTTGAATTACATCCAGTTAGATTCTTACCCTTAAATTTCCATTTCATCTAACATTAATCCCCAATTGTTATAATTCATTTAAATGACAATACCACATTATATTGTAAATTAAACTTACAATTAGAATAGACTGTTCAGACTTACAATAAAAGTCCTTGATGTGAAAATAAAAACTCCAGGAAAATTGAAGGTATCCTTTACAATCCTGTCTATACAAAGTATTGTATGATAGGGTGAGATCTTAAGATGCTGCCACATCTGATCAAGAACACTAATATGTAACTTTCTAGAATATTTAAAGTGATTGCTTTGGGATATTATTTTCTGATCCCTTGCTTCTTCTTAAGTTACTCTAGTCTCAATATCCTTGTTCTGGATAGATGTAGAACTTAATGTGCTATCTCAGCCTCTGCTGAGATGCCTCACCTATGCAATTAGCAAAACTGCTGAAAATACACCTTGCAGATTTTCTCAAGGAGAGTTCCTTGGAAGGAAAACAAACCTGTGCATTTCTAGAGTAATACACAAACTAGCTGTGCAAGGTTGGATTCTATTCTGCACACTGCTAACCAATATTTACACATCCGCTTCACACCTTCAATGTAGTAGCTGCTTTCCAGACACTTGAGAAGGGCAGCTTGTATCTGTCAGATGACAGATCAAACAAGATGTGTCATTTAAGCAAAAAAAACACAGAATGGCTTGCTGGAAGTAACAACCGTGTTACAAGGCTCGACGAATGAGACGCAATGAAGTTCTGTCAAGACAATCTGCTTCATACATTTCTTTTCATAATTAACTGTAATCTTTGCATCCTATGTCTCATACTTAATTTGTTTAATTGGCTGATGTCTAGGATGGCCTCCAGCTGTCTAGACCATTGAACTAAGAATGCAATCCTGCACTAGCTCAAAGTATGCTGTCCAAATTTTTGCTCCTGGAGCTTTACATGAGCAGTTATTCACACTGCTTTCTAGTTTGTCTTTGTAAGGTATTTCCTGTTCTACTTGTTTTAATTGCCTTTTATTCCATCCAAGAATTACCTGACTGCCATACTTACAATAAGCATACATCTGTTTTGCCAACAATTAAGGGTTTTTTTAATTGTTGTTTTTTTTTTTTTCATCTTTGACTTCACTTACAAGGCATATTTTATGTCTTTCCGTAATGTTAATTATATCACCATGACAATGAAATATGCACTTCTTCCTTCCTCTTTTTCTGCATCATATTTTTTGTTTATTATGGGTGCATGACCCTATGATACAAGAGTAGAAAATATTTGCGTGTTTCCTCTTTATTTTTCAATGCACAATCATACCTGGCAATTTTACAATGTGTATGTTTTCTAGAGTGACTTGTCTGTTGCCTGAACATAAACAGCCATTTAACCTTGATGGCTAAGAACATGGTGGTTGAATAACACCCAGTATCATACATTTTTCCTTTCTCAGTCAAAACATACCTTCTCACCATAGGCCTTAAAAAACTTCACTTATTTTTCCATTTCCTAACAGAGAAAACACTCAGGTTGTGTACTTGTGGCTTAAGGTGTACAATCCAACATTCTCACGGCTTCATTTCACAATTTACATCAACCAATAGTTACTTTGAAATGCCAGTCCCTTAACACTTAAAAAAGATTCTGTGATAAGATCTAAGGCAAATTAGTTGTCTCCATCTCTCTCCAACAGAAAAGAGACTTGATCTGTCTGACTCTACCCTCCTAGTAATTTGGCAGAGGAGTCATACCTCCACTACATTAAACTTCCAACTTTTATGAAAATGAAAGTGTGCAGAGGACTGTAATCCCGCTAATGGATCCACTCTCTAAAAGAATGCAGTCCAGATTCAGTCCTCATTAGAAACTGGAGAACCCACAGAGGGATGTAACAGTGGTCACAGTTTAGCTAAGGAAAAGCCTCAGATAATCCTCACATCAACAGTAAGACTCAAGCCCATTACAATTCTGTACCTTCTGGAACACTTCAAGAGTCTGTCTCATCTTCTCACTGTTCATGCAGCATCTGAGCACTGCTCATTTGTTTCTATCCTGTTTCCCTAGCTATACTTTTGAACAGTTAGAAAGTTTATTTTCTAGAATTTGTGAATCTCCGAAGCCAGATACCCTTCTACAAGTCTCTCCTTTCATTACTAAGCAGTAAAACATCAATCAAGTTTATAATCAGTTTTCCTTCTGCTTGTTTTATCCTTTTGATGATATCTGCCAGATCTCTTTCTATCCTTTTCCCCTCAGCTTCCCACAAGTTAGGACTTCTTTTTCATCTACATTTTCATTCTTCCCAATTACATTTACCAGATTTAAAATCTATCTTTACATGTCCCAGAGAGCCCATCATTTTTTTCTTCCAGATTATTCTTTCTATTTGATCCTTCCCACTCTTCCGTTATCTCCTCATATTGTCAACATCTCTTGGACAGCCTGTAAAGGGATTACTCACTTTCATGACATTGTTATTTCTACTTACTTAAAAGTACAAGCTTACCACATGTTAATTGCACAATCCTCCCTCCTTCGGTTTTAGTCATCTCTTTCTTCTTTCTTGGGCCTCCGCATTGAGTTATTTCCTCTTTACATTACACATGTTCTACTTATTAACTTTTTCAGCTAAAAATTCAGACCCTACCAGCAAATAAAACTTAACAAGACACATCCCATGTCTGTTAAGAAAAAATGTTCAACTTCAGTCCAATACTGTATCCAAAATAAAAATTCTTCTAGTGAGGCAAACAGGGTGGAGAGAATATTTTTTAAAATATTCTGCAAAAATCCTGGCTCCAATAATAAAGGCAAAGGTGTAAATCTGTGCAATTTCCAAACAAGATCAACTGAAATGTATAAGAAAACTTAAATCATTTACACTCAATCAATAAATGGTGACATCTAAGCATATATAGAAAAATGAGCTCTCAAGTTTCATTCTCAATTATCTTCATAATTATCCTCAAATTTCCAGAAGTTCACCTCTTTCACAGGGTCAGTCTTTGTGTACAGTCAGCTTAAAAAATAAATTAAACAAAAACACTTAGACTCACACATAATGAACAAACAAAACCAAAAAGCTTCCAATGAACATAAAGACAGGAGACCAAGTAGAAGCATGCAAAAATCTAAGTTTCACTTCTGTATGAAAGCATCACACAATCCAATTTTAGAAAAGTGCAAAGGTATCTGAGTTGTAAAGAATTTGATGAGAAGAAAAACTAAGTAAAAGTTTGAGGTCTCAGTGCAGAAGTACAAATAAATCAGTCAACAAAATACGGACTACAAAACTCAATGTGAATTTTTAATATATTTTTGTGATAATTAGGAACATAAAACAGAGCTGAAAGTAGCAGGCAGGCACAACATTTATATCAAACTATAACGAATAATCATTTAAATTCAAACACTGTTAGAAGGAACACATACCACTACCATACTAGAAAACAAGCCCATGTCCAATAGCATTTCAGTTCACTAAGTATAAATGTAATAGCACATCCCTTCCTAAGAATAGGAGCTTCCAAAAGAAGAGTGTGACTTTCAAATGCAAAGTTGTGAAGTGAAACTTTAACAGTACTCCTAACCCCTCTCTAAAAGTTAAGCCATGTAATACATGACAAATATGAAATTTGTTGCCTGGTTCTAGAGAGAGGAAAAGAAAAGAAAGAAAAGAAAGAAAAGAAAGAAAAGAAAGAAAAGAAAGAAAAGAAAGAAAAGAAGGAAGGAAGGAAGGAAGGAAGGAAGGAAGGAAGGAAGGAAGGAAGGAAGGAAGGAAGGAAGGAAGGAAGGAAGGAAGGAAGGAAGGAAGGAAGGAAGGAAGGAAGGAAGGAAGGAAGGAAGGAAGGAAGGAAGGAAGGAAGGAAGGAAGGAAGGAAGGAAGGAAGGAAGGAAGGAAGGAAGGAAGGAAGGAAGGAAGGAAGGAAGGAAGGAAGGAAGGAAGGAAGGAAGGAAGGAAGGAAGGAAGGAAGGAAGGAAGGAAGGAAGGAAGGAAGGAAGGAAGGAAGGAAGGAAGGAAGGAAGGAAGGAAGGAAGGAAGGAAGGAAGGAAGGAAGGAAGGAAGGAAGGAAGGAAGGAAGGAAAAAAGCAGGACCAATTTATTTATTATAATCTCAATTTAGGAGATTGCCTAAGTGATCAAGAAGTATAAAACCTAATATCTCTTGTCTCCAGTACTATGACGGTAGTTTAGCAAGGATGAGCAAGGAGCCATGTTTGTTAAGAACTCAGCTGGCAATGAGATGTCAAGTTTCCAAAGGAACCAGCTGGGAATAAAGCAAAAGAAGGAAGCTGCAGGTACAGAAGTATCAATGCATACTTAGACATTGAAAGAACTTGCTTGTCTTTAATATAAAATCAAAAGCAGTTTCGAGACATAAAACACTGCAAGTCCTTGTAGATGTGAATATTAATACCACACTTTGAATTTCTTTTGAATTACAGGGTGACTCCCAGTGGCTACTTTTTGAGATTCAAAACTTTATTTACTTCAGATGATTTTCATATATTTTTAAGGCATTTGAACTCATCTGATGAAAAATTGCCAAGTATACTTGTAAGTTTATCACTTGGGCTCTCTACCACATGGATATAAAGATAGAACCAAAATGGATAACTGCTTTTCTCCAGACACTTTTGGCATTACTCCTGAATGATAACTAGCTATTCCTGATTATGATGGTGAATATAATAGA
Source organism: Lagopus muta (assembly GCF_023343835.1). Classification (NCBI taxonomy): domain Eukaryota; kingdom Metazoa; phylum Chordata; class Aves; order Galliformes; family Phasianidae; genus Lagopus; species Lagopus muta. The sequence goes on from NC_064472.1 coordinate 17,178,225, forward strand.
AGCCAGAAGGAGCAAAAAATTATATCATCAAGCCTAGCAGTGATAAAAAAGACAAATAGTTCAGAATAATGCACATTTTTAGCAGCCACAGAGTACAACATACTATGATTTTCAGCATCTAATGGTATTTTCCAACTTAACAACTTGGAAATTACTTTAAACCTTTGTAGGTTTTTCTGTATAGTTTAGATACCATACAGTACACTTTCTCCTCAACCCAGTTTCTCTGCAAAGCAGCAGTATAAACAAGAAAACAGTTTTCTAACATTAAACCAGAAGAAAATGGTCAGCAGTAATTATTATTAGAATTAGTCTTGTTCTTCTTAAGAAAACTAACTGCTATCAGTTTTGGCTATTTCTGAAGAGCTGAAAGTAGCTGGAAAAACAGTATGCTGCATTTATAATGAATAGAAAGAACATAATCATCACTCTCCATCCTCACAGGGAACTGTTTTGGTAAGTGTCTTTCCGAGGCTCTAAAGTGGACATGAGAAGTAGAAAATGCCACTTCATTTTACTAAGACTGTATCTTGTTTGAAAAATATCACATCACAATAACTAAAGGTGGTGAGTGTCAATTTTTCTCTACAGACAGATAAAGTCTATATGGACATAATGGGAAGCTGGCATTTAAATGTAAATCCTAAATTCTATGACATATGTTTTTATTTTGAGTTTTTTCCCTTTCCTGATTCAAAGCACTGGCAACAGAAACTGTATCAACAGATTTCTGGCATAGCCATGACAGATCCCACATTACAATGAAAAAAAATCTCCCCAAAACCATGTGTGACATTTTCATTTCGAGACCAGTGAAAGTCCAGTATGTCAAAGACTTTCATGTCAGATTTTCTGCATTACTGAATACAATACTTAAAAAAAAACCTAGTTGATGTATTTAGTAAGACTGCAGACAAGAGACTTAAGATTCAGAGAGATTATCATATCATCTGATTTGACAATCTGCACAACACATCTGCAAATGGTAGTTCGTGGACCACATCCCCCTAGGATTCAGAAAACTGCTGCTGTAAGATACGTGCAACACTTCTGTTTCTTAGATGTACAATCAGATACTATTCAGAAGTGCTAAGCATGGGAAGGCTGGAAGGTAAGCGGCAGGGAAGATGGAAGTGAAGTAATTTAACATACTTTTGCTAATGCTAGCATTTCATGCCAGCATATAGTACAAATACATACACAGCCATATTTTAAGTTGCCATGGTGACAGGTACCAGATTAAGACATTTTCACCAGATTTAGTTTTTTGTTTAAAAAAAAAAAAAATCATGTCCGTCAATTCCCTGGTATATTCTCTACATCACATAAACTGAAAGCCAGGTCAGAAAACATATTTAAAAGTTTGGTCTGCCTATATGAATAATTCATTTCTTTATACCAACGTTCTTTGCCTGACCCTTAACAATTGCTGTTTGGTTTCACAAACAGCTACTGTTTCAGAAGTGGAGAAAAGAAAGAAATGAGCATGTAGGGGTTTCTTTCAGTACACAAACATCACCCAGGAAACCTTCCCAGACATGAAACAGGACAAAAAAATGTATCTAGTAAAAGTGTTTCACACGTATGTGGTTTCCCTCCATGAACCAAAGTGCTGGCTCCTATCAATTGTTAACTATAAGAACATAACTAAAATTAAAAAAGTAAGGGTGCCACAGTAACATCCTGTACTGGGCATACAACTGCTTCACTGCTGTGCTCCTCAATTTCATCAAAGTGCAAGGCTTATCTGATCACACCAGCACTTGAGGTGCTGAGGTGTACATAAGGTACAACTTCTCAGATCAGAACTTTACAAGTTGTAAGATGCAGACAGCAATGTTTGTCATGCCACCCCTACTTTCATACGTTCAATGCCAAGAGAAAAATAGTTATTTTATTTACTTCTAAACTTTTTTTTTACCATATCATAAAACAATTTCCAGCCATTTTTAACACCCTACAGGCAAATTAGAGCCCTTTTCTGATCCCATCAAGAGCTGTGTCATCCAGGAGTGTGTTTCAACTGCACTAGACAATGAATCAGTGCCTAGAGAATATAACACTGTCCAAAAATTTTCCTCAGTGAAAACATATCCAAAATAAATACTTCCAATTTATCAATTTTTGTGCCTTATTTACTCATTTCAAATAACTCAAAACTACTGGATTTCCTAAATGAAAATAATAATGTTGGTACTTTTGAATTACTATAAAATCAAGTATTAAAGTAAGCACTTGTCAAAATATCATATCCAGTAAGAAATTCTTCATTTCTTTGTCTTTTTTTTTTTTCTTTTAATTTAATCAAAGACAGTTCTGGACATACTTTATGTTGTTTCGTGCACTTTATAGGGGAAGCACTGTGAGGTAAGGACAGTTAAAAGAGAGACAAGTTGCAATAAAAACAAAGGTATACTGGAAGACAGACAATCACACTTACAAATAGCGTTGATAATTAGATTTTAAGAGCACTGACTACGTAGCTCGATACCTTCCATTTATTTGCATGTTTCAGTGCTACTTTACATCTAGTATAAGGGTAATAAACTTAAGTAAGCACACAGACAGGTTAAGTGGATTCACAAATGAATATCCATGCAATGGCAAGATCAATTTAGGAGTGTAAGAAGTGATCAAACATACCCGTATTTCCAACATGCCTAAAGAAGTGTCTGTCATGATAAACGATATTTAAAAAAAAAAAAAAAATACCCTGACAAAATTAGTTCAGCAAAATAATTAGTAATTAAAAAATCTTCCAAACAACATTAAATTCAGAGAGTGAAGACTTAGACTGAAGACTTACTCTGACTATAAAGCAATTAAAAAACCCAACCAATAACCATGAGTGTAATTTAAGCGCTCTACATGTTGTACTTCAAAGTATTTTCTTGCTGTATAAGGTAATTCTATAAGTAGTTGAGAGGGTCCTTGTTTCTACACCATGCCATCTAGATCTAATTTATTCCATTTCCAACCATGGTCCAAAATTGAAAGAATTAATTCTCTGTGCTATATCCTGAAGAAATGAAGCTAAAACCTTGGTCTGAGTATTACCAACAAAAGAAAAGGAAATCTGAGGTACCAATAATTCCAACTGAGGGTGGAATTTGAGGACTTTAGCATGATCTTTTCTTTCTGTGAATTTGTCAGAGAAATTCTTTAATATCAAAGACCCACAGTAAATTGTCATGTGATTGACTTTAGTAGTACAAATGTCAAAATGCAAGTTAGGTTTTTGTTGATCCTGTAGAGGTAACAGGAAAAGCAATCAAAGAAAACCTACATATTTTATAATGAGAGTAAGCAGATGCAACACTGAGTACATACAAGGAATACATCTGTTGAGTAAGGTGACATTTTTACATAGTCACTTTTCAAAGTAGAATTACATTTTAAGGGCTTTTGCATATGTTACCTAGAGACCTCTGTGATGAAGTGCCAATATCAACTTCCCTTTCTATTTAGTTGCCAGTTTTATTTGATTTCTTTCTTCAGATATGTGCCAACCAGTTTCAACTTGTTTAACAACATTTTTTTAAAATCAGCTGCCTTGCTGGAATGTTGAACTGATGCATGTGTGGGTGTGTTTTAATACATGCAAAAAATACATTAAAGCAATATAAAGGGCCTGGTTTAAGTCTATAAAAGCAAAGAAATTAAGCAGAAAGGCAAAATACTGATGCAGACACCTCTTTACATAGCATAATTCCTCAGAAACACAAGCTTCACAGAAAAGCAAAAAGCTGGAAAGATACTTCCAGGAGTGAAGCCTTTCTCTTATTTCTGTCACTTCACAGACATAGCTTAAGGCCCACTTCAGAATCATACAATACCCAGAGCTGGAAGGGAACCATAAGGATCACAGAGTCCTACTCCTGTCTCTACAAAGAAGTTACTGTCAGGTTCACCCTAAGCTTATGGGAACTGCTCAAGCTGTAGCTCAATTACACTGCACTTCAAGGCACACTTACAACACATTTTCCTACTTGTAACCAACTGTGTATTTCTTTTAGTTCTGGTATTGTATCATCTGTCATTATCTTGATTACTGCTGCAGAATAAAGTTTGTTATAGCCAATGGAAACAGATGGCTCCTGAAATTGCAGACAAGGCGTTGAGTGGAAGTTCTCAATTCATTTAAGACACATACTATATGTGTCTTAATATATATCTTAATATATATTAACTTATATATAGGTTATATGCTCCAACTGTAAAATTAATAGAATATCACAATCCATATTATTCTTTAATGGAAGAAGTTAACTTTGTCTAATATAACTAATCCTAAAATGTCATTATATGCAATGAAATAATGTCATGCAATGTACTTGATGATTGCTATTCTGGGTAGTGAAGTTCTCTCCAATTACATCATTTAGTAATACGTTAATGACGTGACGTAATTGAGCAAAAAAAAAAAAAAAAGAGCAGGATGTCAGATTTGGACATACTAGGAAAGGAAGCACAGCAGATCATGATATGGGGAAGCTTTATGATCTCACATTTCCTAACAAAGTCAGCTTCAGAAACAAAAGCTTGCTTGTTTTAAGCCTAGATCTCCAAGTTGCCATGACAAGCAATTAGACATCCCTTAGGAACTCCCAGTTGTGTTACCTGACCTCTATATTATAATGTAACTTAAAAAAAAAGAAAAAAGCTACAGGATGTAGTTTGTGTATATATAGTTTGTGTATCCTTTCATGAATGTAATGGTTGGCACAGTTCTGCAACTGCAGATTCTCTAACCTAACACGGGCATTCACACCAATTTTAAATTCCTTTACTTAGTTCAGCTTCTAAAATTCTAGGAATTCCTGAGCTGTGGAGCTCTCTGTTCAGCTACTGCTTTATAGCTACTTTGTAGCTCCCACAGCAATAAACCATGGCGTTTGACATAACATTAAACAACAAATTTTACAGTGCTGCTTCTGAAACTCTACTGGTTTTCAAGCAGCTAGTTATCAAGCAGACCTTTCTTGGTTATTTCCATTTCTTTTTGATAACTTATCAGGAAAGAATGAGAGAGGAATTAATAGGGCTTTGGGGAAAAATCTTCTAAGATTTCACAGCTATAACACAGCCACTATAGGATAACTGGATAATCAACTTCACTTCCAGGAAAGAGCAGCTATTTGTCTAACTCTATCATTTGTTTGGGTGTGACTTTTAATCCACCAGCACAATAATGAACTGTTTTGAAAACAGAAGGACAACTACACTGATGATTTAACTCCTCTCGGAAGAGAAAATTATTCAGAAGAAATCTCTTCAAGGTCTGTTTGTGCCACGTCTTAGCTGTCAATATTTTTGCTCTGAAGTATGGTGAGATGTTTTTGACCTTCTCTGACAACTTTGATTTCTACATTTTTTTCCAATGTTTTATGCAGCAACTGTTTGAAGGAATCAGTGCAAATTCTTTTATTGCTTGAAGTGATTTGCCCCAGTTTCCACAGAAAAAGTAAACAAAAAAGCTACCCGCAGCACCTGCCTGGTCTTGACTTTTGGACAATCACCACTGACTACACCTGGCTAACCTATGTGATGACAATTTGAGAGAACAGAGGGAGCGTTCTGCTCATTTAAATCATTTTTCCATAATGTGAAAGGAATTAATTTTTAAACTAAACCCTTTCAGTCAGTAAAGGGTAAGTTGCATCATGCATGGTTTAACAGTCTTCCAACTTAGTAATTCTTCTTACCCCTGTTTGCCTTGCTAAGAAAGAGAATTGAGAGCAAATAAATGATGTTTCAGCTTGTCTAAACCTAATTGAAGGCACATGGACAAAAGAAAATGGTAGTCTGTGGAGTGTTGGGTTGTTGATTTTTTTTTCTTTTTTTTTTTTTTTCTTTTTTTTTTTTTTTACTTTTCTCTTCTTGGCATTGTTTGCCTTTTCCTGTCAGTCACTCAGCAGTGTATCCAGAAAGTAGTAATTTGAGATTTTACTCAAGCAGTCTTTCAGCAGAAGTTTCTGCCACACAAATTTAACAGGAAGGTCTCGTGGGATGCAAACTAACCAGTGATTGGCCTAGACTAGCCAGCCATGTTTACATACCTTCTTTTCTGTAAGAAATAGGAAGTTCTCTCAAGCAGTTCTTAGTGATTGTAGACACTGACCTAGCAAGCTAGAAAAGATAATATGCCAACAACTGAAGTGTAAGTGGTAAAAAGCTGTCCATGTTGGACTGTTATGAGTAGTAAAGCACTCTTGACTGCTAAACATCTGAACAATCAAAAGCTTACAGTACAGCTTAAAAATAAGGAATTCCTGTAATATTATACATCCATTCAGATTCCATTTATTTTCAGTTGTTGCTTAATGATCTGGGGTTCATTTTTTGCAGTCCAGTTTATACATTTTTGGCAAACTGCAGTATTTGGTGAATGTGGATACATACTGCACTTCTATAGTGTAGTAAGCTGACTGTGGTAATACAGCACTGGGGTTATTTGGTTCTTGTAAAGCTCACCGGCCTACCATGTACCAGTATTCTCCAAAAGAGGATTTTTAGGCATCCCTGAAAAGATGTTAGATCACCAAGTTCAGATTTTTAAACTGATAGTAGCTAAGTCTTGCACTGACTTTTGTATGTTATTTGAAAATTTCCTGCCATTCTGGCCACCTGAATCTCAAGTGCTTGAGCACAGTGCTTTCTGAACGATTCTAGCACGTGAGGACAGAATACACATCTGACCTGAAAGCATTCAAACTAAGCATTTTGGCATCATAGTTAAAGCCTGATTGCAATCAATTAGAAAGCCTCATAGAGAAATCTACTCTAATAAAGAGAACATGCAAAAATGCTTTCAGCTCTGGTGAATACATTCCCACAGGTACTAAAAAACACTGCAATTTCATGCAAAAATCATCCTTAAAGGTAGCATATTGCAATTTTATAAGATTTCTTCACCATCCCAGTTTAAAATTATTTCTCTGATAATTACGTTCCTTTGACCACTCACTCATCAGTAACTGAGTGTTAAGAGTAATTGAAGTCATGCTTGACTCTTTGCTGTTGAAATGTAATGTATACTTACCTGCTGTAGGGAACCTGCTTTGGCAGGGGGGTTGGACTCGATGATCTCTGGAGGTCCCTTCCAACCCCTACAATTCTGTGTGATTCTGTGATTCTGTAATGTCACATGTAATTTGCTATCTGTGTCTCATGGAAGCAATATCTAATCATGATTCAAATAAATACATCTATTTGTTGCCATTTTACTAACAGTAATGTAGAAGATACAGTTATGGCAAAATAAGAGACCCCAGATGCAAGAATGAAAAATCACATTTGATAAAACACAGAAGAATGTTTTAGATGTATTCAATTTCTGATTATGTCAGAACTGGGTCCCTTCCAACCTGGGCCATTCTGTGATTCTGTAAAGATGTTCATCAGAAGCAACTTTTGCTGTTTTTTTTGTTGTTGTTGTTTTTTGGTGTGTGCGGGTTTTTTTTTTTTTTTGTCTTAATGTAATTAATTATAACTAATTATAATTAATTAATTAACACTGAAATGGTCAACTAATTTTTTCTTAACTACAGGTTACTTCTAATATTTACATTTTTTGTACACAATAGTGTGAACTACTTTGTTAGTTTATGCTTAATAATACAATGCATAAAAGTATAGCTATTTTATATGGCAGAATGCAAAAAGGGAAATAAAAACCTCATGTAATTCTGCCATGCAGATTATTTACTCTTTCTATATTGTATTTCTTCAAAACGAACTTCAAAATAAACAAAGTTTAAAGTTAAATAAACAAAGCTAGACGACTAAAGACCCGATTTTACAATTATTTTTGTAGATCTAAAAAATAAGTTTAGGTGTGAGCAAATTGCCTTTTGTTAATGAATATAAGACAGTCCCCACCTGCCTCCATGGACTCTTCTAAACTCTTGTTACTCTTGAAAATAAAAAAATATTTACAGTTTCAGCAGAAGGTATTAGGCATAAATTTACTTCTATTGGTTGGGTTTCTAAAGCAGTGTACTTATTTTTGAAAATTCTAGGTCATTTCTATGCAAACTTTTTTTTTTTTTTTAAGTCTAAGTGGCAAAAACATTAAACAAACTACAAAAGATTTGCCAGGGTCACACACACACACACACACACAAAAAGAGCAGCAGGATGGGTTTGCTAAAAAAGGAAATATTTGGAAGGGGTGAAGAGAAGCACCTCCAGAAAGAATGGGAGTGAGCAGCAGATGGAAGATAAAGAAGGAAACAATCCATAATACCTCTCTGCATAAATAAAATAAGACATACTTTTCCATGCAGGAGCTTGTAGCACTCTTCCTACTAGACAAAACATTGGCACTGTAGCTGTGGCAGAAAAATTAACAGAACTAAACAAAACAGAACAAGCCTGAGATCAAGGTCCTCAGCACAGACTTGACAAAGTCTCAACTGTAGGAGGCCCAGCATTTAAAATAAAAAGCATACTTCCCTCTGAACAACATCATCTCCAAATCACTTCCTCAAAATCACAGTTAGATGGGAAAATTTTAATAGAAAGCATTTACCCTCCTCCTTAGAGCAGAAACTGATAACTCATAAAGTTGAGGAAATGTTAGCACCAAGAAATTCCAAATGGAATGAACAGAAACAAAACCAGGAGTACCTGATAAGCCCTTTGCAATACTTCACCTGTAAGTAGCACAAAAGAAATGTTACTTCTCACAGTTAACACTAATTTCCATGTTATGCCACTTCAAAAAAAAAGGGGGATTGAACTACTACTTGATAATGTGGTGAATGGAAGTTTCACAACATTACCAGATGTGGTTCAAAAGTCCCACTGTATTAACAGATAATAGCAGTGTGTAACATTTAAAAAGAATGCATTAAATATATATATATATATTTAACTAAAAATGCATTCTTTTAAAATATAGATATATATATATATATATATTTTTTTTTCTTTCAGAAACAGACAACTTATTTTAGGGAAGACTAGAAAACCAACTCCAAACAATCATTTCTTTATATTTTAGGTAGTGGATCAAAATAGTGTCCACATAATGACATGAGTGATTTTAAGGAAAGTCCAGCGGCTGTAGAAAAAAAAAAGCAAAACAGAACACAAAATATAGGTTATAAAAGCACAAAGGGGAGAAGCAGTGCCCTCAGGCCAGAGGCAGCATGCTGGGCTCCCCTTCTACAAACCTGCTGTACACTGTCTTTCTGGGCAGGCAAAGGTACATGGAAAACATTACCCTTATGTAGATGGAAGAATAGAACGTCTGGGGTAAAATTGTTACAAAAAGGAGACAAAAACAGTAAGTAGCAATTATGTAGAATAACCAGAGAGCGGCAGAGCTCCCTTAGATTCCTCAGAATCAATGTGGGTGGTATACTGGATACAGAAGGGGAAGGTAAAGGTGATTGAAAGGAGAAATGTACCTCTCCTCTGCTAGTTTTCAGTTAAAACTCTGAGGCAGGTATGGATCAATAACAGGACTTACGAGGGTGTAAATATCAACAGCTACTGCATCATAATGAACAAAACACAGGATCATGCTCAAGATATCAACATGTCTTAAAATTGGTAACTGAAAATCTAGATTATCTTTTTAAAATCAAAAGACCAAAGAACAGGTGATACAGTCATGAATATCAGGCAAGGCTCCACACTTTCAACCAGCATTGTACAGTAAAACTGGGTATGTTAATAATACAAATTCTATATATAAGGAGCCAGATCTCTTGGCTTGCACGCTGCATGAGAATTCTATCAGTCATCTTACAACTCAACATCTTAACAATCCAGCCTGGACCAAGACAAAGTCATACAAGAACTGGTTTTGAAAACAATAACCTTTCCCAACTTGGAAAAGAAATAAATTAAATCCATATGCTTTGTAAGAAACAAGTGGGTTCATAAGCAGCCGAATGAGAAAAACTTGGATATCTGTAAAATACAGATTTACCCTCACCGACTTGTTAGCATGGAGTAAACCTGTGCTTCCTCATATGCCAGTCATGGCGTTATCAGGGTCCTTGCTAAATTTAGACAACTTGTAGCAGGTGTCACATTTTTCAGGAGAGCAATCAGAGATGTGGAAAGTGGGCAATATTTAGAAGTTATTGCTAGTAGGAAATACAGGTAGGCATACATGTAAAAAAGCATGATAATATGAGCTTTGTTTTCTTAGGAAACTATTTTTAAAAATGAGGAATATTTATTTTAAAACATAATGATAATAATAAAGGAACAACGATTCCTTCCATACTTTTTAAATCAAGAGTTCCCCACCATGTTTCTGCAACAAAATTCGAAGAAAAAGCAAAACAACAAATCTTCCTGTGATTTTCTAGACCCTGAAGAATTTCATTTTGGGAACAGAGAAATCATTAAAATTCATAACTGTTTTAGTACCCTAGAACCACAATCCCTTAAAACATCTAAATCGCAACTTCCTCTCTGTACTAACCTTAAAGGATTACACAGGGAAAAAAAAGTTTTAAACATTTTTTTTTTTTTTTCTGTCTTCTGCTCATCAACTGATTAAAATGAGCTTCTATACACAATCTGGTAACTCCATTAAGAAGCTTCCTGTAATTAAATTTTCAGTCACACAGGCTCATCTTTGGGTTCAAAAAGACAGCAAAATTATGACTATCATTGAATATATTTTTATGATAATCATTATGTCTTATTTAGTGTACAACTGTAGGAATACAAAAAAGCTCAATATACTAAATCAAGCTCTAGAAGTACTTCAGTCTTCTTTCCATTATTTTGAAATTTAATAAAATTTACTTCAAGAATTTAGATTGTAGTAGTCTCTGCCAAAAAATTTCCATTCCCAATTGGTTTGGAAGAAAAAAAAAAAAAAAAAAAAAGCTAGTTTTGCTTTCAAAGAGTAGCATTTCAATTACTACATGAATAATTTTATTTCATTTTTAATATTGTCTTACTACAGGGAACACTAGAACAATCTTTGCAATACAAATTAAAATAGCAATCTTTTAAGTAGTTGCACCATTAAAACTTGCAGGTTTACATAACTTTTATCACTTTTAGCAAAAGTTTTGTTTTGTGTAATTTTTTAAACTGAGAAGTGTTTGGGTGAAGGGCAGCAGGGATACCTGCTGCATGAACAGTGAGCAGGTGGATGACTGGCTCACTATGGTGGCAGAACTCAAGGAGGAGGTGGAAAGAATAAAAAGTATCAGAGCATGAGCAGGAGATAAATTTGAGGGGTAACTCTCTACTGAACACATGGGAAAGGCACCAGGGTGATATCCACTACCAAATGGTGGTGAACCCCCTACCCAGTCATTGATGGGCAGAAGGAGGGGACTTAAAAGATGGAAGGAATGGAAACAGGTCTCAGCTCAGTGTTGCAGGCAGACGCCCTCCCTGTCTGTCCACCTCGCTTCCCTAGGGTGAGACAGCAGTTGACTCCACTCCTCATAACCACTTCTGCCGAGAAGAAACAAGGGTGATTGCAGCAGGTGATTCTCTTCTGAAAGGAGGGCCAAGTATGTCAGCTGGACCCTACCTGTAGAGAAGTGTATTGCCTTCCCAAGGCCCAAGTCAGGAACATTACTATAAAATTTCCTGGTCTGGTTCAATCCCCTGATTATTACCCTTTACTACTAGTTCAGGCTGGCAGTGAAGAAGCTGCTGAGCAAAACTTGAGGGCTATCAAAAGGGACTTGGAGGCACTGGGGCAGTTACTTGATCAAGCAGCAGCACAGATGTTTTTCTCTATAACTTCAGTGGTAGCAAGGGATATTGAGAGGATCATAAAAACCCATCTCTTAAATATATGGAGACTGGTGCAATCACAGGAACTTTGTTGGTTTTTTTTTTTTGACCATGGGGTGATTTACTCAGCACCTGGCCTGATAGCCGCTGATGGGTCTCACCTGTCTCAAAGGGGGAAATGGATCCTAGCCCAGCAGCTGTCAGAGCTCAATGGAAGGGCTTGAAACCTGGTATGAAGGGGGAAGGAGATAAAACCAGCTCATCCTACTAGAGATGAGCCTGGGGAATTGATGATGTGTGTGTGAGGCAAATCGTTCAGAAGAAGTTCAACTATACCAATGTGTGCAGTATAGGTAACAAACAGGATGAACTGGAAGCCATTATGTAGCAAGCAAGCTATGACTTAGTTGCCATTACTAAAACATGGTGGGATCACTCCCAATGCTGGAGAGCTGCAATGGACAGCTCTAAGTTCTTCAGAAGGAAAAGCATGGCTCTCTGTGTTAGAGAGTGTTTTGATGTTTCTGACCTTGGGATGGGAAAGATAAGGTTAAGCCTCTATGGGTAAGGATCAACAAGGCAGACATCCTGGTGGGGAGCTGTTATAAAACCACCTAACCAGGATGAAGAGACAGACAAGGTGTTCTGCAAGCAGCTGGCAGAAGTTGCACAGTCAGCAACCCTTGTTCTCAAGGGGTCTTCAGCTTCCCTGATACATGCTGGAAATATAACACAGCACAGGAGCAGCAGTTTAGGAAATTTCTAGAGTTCATAGAAGATAACTTCCTTATGCAGCTGGAAAGAGAGCCTGTCAGTGGAGGTGCCCCGCTAGACCTGCTGTTCACACACAGAGAAGGACAGGTGGGACATGTGGAGGTTGGGACCACTCTTGGGAAGAATGCCACGTAATAGCAGAATTCTCAATTCTTGGTGAAGTTGGAGGGGGCAAAACTGCTGCTTTGGCCTTCCAGAGGGCAGACTTTGAACTACTCGGGACTACTTAGGTAGGGAGGGGCCCTTGGGATTCAGTGTAAAGTGAACCCCAAGTGTAAAGGGGTCCAGCAAGACTGGATGTTTCTCTAGAAGGACATCTCAAAGGCACAGGAGATGGCTATTCCCCAGTGCTGCAAGATGAGCCAGAGGAGTGGAAGACTATGGATGAACAACAAACTTTTTCTGAGGCTTCAGGAGAAGAAAACCTTACTGAAGGAACAGGAAACTTGAAACATAAGGAACTATTCAGTAGTCACAATCTCAGGCCTATGGGGGGAGAGGGAGGGGAGGGGAAAAAAAAGAAAAAAAAAAAAAAAAAAAAGAAAAAAAAAAAAAAAAGGAGAGGAATATACTAATTCCTGGACAGCATCACCATCCTCCTAATAGGAAAAAGGGTGCCACTGATTCACGTGAACTAGAGCAACAGAAACAATTTTGTTAGAGATCTGACTGCGTAGCCTCAGTTTTAATTTTTCTTGTGACAAGTGCAGTTGGTTATATCAGCCTTTTCTTTCAGAACATGTCTTACAAACATAATTTGAAAAACTAATTCACACAGAGCAAAAATGTGAGAATTTGCATTTCTTAAAAGATGTCACAAGATATGTGCCATCTGAAATGTTTAGTATCTTAATGCTTACCTAGTATTATTGTTCTTTAGCACAGGATACAAGATTCAACTATAACTTAAGTAAAGTCTATGGACCAATTCTCTAACGCAAGCAGTTTGCAATTTCAGACACTAAGCTTAGAAACATATACTCAAAACAAAGCCTTAGTAAAAGTCAAAGATTCAGATAAATTCTGCACTTTTGGCATTAGAATTAGGTGTATTCAAAAGCATTCAAAAGGACTTCAGTCACTCATGTTCAAGTAAGCTCAATTTATAGTATTAAACACATGTATTCTGGTATCTCTAGTAACTATGTTTACATAACAAGCATGCTCTGTCTGTCACAGAATATTATAAAACTACTATTACTTATTCAAGGATTTGAATTCCCTAGGAAATTATACGGGGCCAAACAGTATTATACAGTTTTTCATAAGCGTTTATGGCAGAACTTCAACTACTTTCCTGTTAGTGAAATGTCCAGAGTTTTTTTCTTTCCATGTTTATCTTAAAAAGATTAATTTTCAGAAATTAGAATCATGTGACAATAATGACTTCTGCACACTGCCAGAAGCTAAATACAGTCTTCATAATAAGAAAAATTAATATTAACTTCTGTCAAACTAAATCAGCTAGATTAACAAAATTAGAAAGTTTCTGCGATCACAGTTGCAAACGTTAAAGCCTTTATCAAATAGCCAGTCACAGTCGAAAGAGCCAAAGAATACCTATTCTGTAAAGCATCTAACACAGTATTTTTTTCCACATTGAAGTCCGATCAAATAGCAAGCACTCACTTTCTTACTAACAGGTCAACACTACAACCTCTTAGCTTAACCAAAACATCTCCTGACTGCAGGACTTGGGGCCCTGAGGATTTTTACATTTCTTTGACACACCACCAAGGTGAGGCTACGTTTAAAGAATACCATAAGTAACAGTGAAGCCTTAACTCCCAAGTGAATAGCACTAAAATTTTATCGGGCCTCTGAAATTCACAGTATAGTCACTGGCATAATTTAGGGGGTCTAGATTGACAAGGAGGTTAAAATTTTTATTGTATGGAAAACCCATTGTATATTACATTTTAGAAACGCACACCCAGTATATCAGATCCACACTTCATTCTACCAACACTCACACACTGTCATGAGGATTTTTGCACGTGACATTTTAGAAGAGGGGAAGTATTAGCATATACATGTGAAATGCACTCGGGCCTTCTGACTGTGCTCATCTGAGCCTCACCAGCAGCACAAAAACCTCTCCCCAGAACAACTTTTCTTCCAGAAACTTTTGTGTGTGTGTCCCTCTCATTGTCCAAGAGGTCCAATGTACAACACATTTAAGGTAAGGTGCACGAGCTATCTTGTAGAAGCTGGACACTATATAGAGCCTTCCAGATGGTTCTTAAACTCACAGATTTTGCTGAGTCACCTACAGGTGATGCAGAAGCAACTGCAATTATGTTGCAGATGAGTGAGGTGACAGAAACAATGCTCCAACTGCCAGATTTTTTCTACAGAATATTTTGTTCTTTTTTTTTTTTTTAAAGCAGAGAGCACACAGGGGCCAACTTACTAAACATCACTGGAAGACAGGATCCCAGGACAGGAAGCCACTGGACTTGTAAGAGTGGCAAAAAGCAATGGAGCACAGCAAAGCAGGACCACGGGCTAAGCTGGCCTGCATCCCTCCAGCTGGCGTGGCTGGGTGGCTGCAGAGGAGCTGTACAGGATGATGGACTCCTTTGCCCTGCTGTCATTGCTGCCTGTCAGCTCCTTTCCCTGCCATGCCAGAGGTTTCCTCTCCCACAGTCTGTTGGCATAACTGCTCGTGTAATTGTTTGCTTACTGAGTGCAGTTAGAATGATCTGGGCTACCTCTGACATCGATAGGATACTTTTATTAATTATTATTTTTATTATTTTTAAGCCCACAGACTGAATCAGGACTGGGTCACACAGCTTAGCATGGTGGTGACATACAGCAGGGAGCTGGGGTGCTGTGCAAACCCCTACTTAGCAGATGCAGAAGAGCTGGCAGATGGGAAAGAGCAGGAGGGAAGGGGGAGGCTGAAGCCCCCTGGCATGTACCCCCAGAACCACTACAGTATTTTACTCTGGGCCAGGCACAGGACTTGGATTCTCAACAGGCCTGCCTGTGGAGTAGCACGGCATCCCGCCAGCTCCCAAACGCCAGAGGAGCTTGCAGCTGACTGTGTCAAAGAGCCTTCATGGTACGCCTCCCCACCTCCAGCAGCAAGCACAAAGCCACGCAATCCACACCTCCACTGAACCTGGGTAACTCAAGTGACAAACACTTTCCTGATCACTGGCTATATTTTGTAGAGCATTTATTTTAAAAGTATGATCTAATATATTGTGAGACTGGGGACGTCGTGTTACTATGGTTATGACCTCCTCTGCTTTGTTCCCCTTGCAAGCAACGAATGAAAACTAGAAGAGATCATACTGCTCGTGGATATTAATGGGTCCAATGCTAGATTCTCTTAACATAACACTCTTTCCCCATAGTCAGCGCAGGTTTATTAAAGGTTAGAAGAAAATAAATGGTTCTGTGTAGAAAGGCTAGGGATAAGCTTATTTTTGCTAATTGAGATGGAAAACTTTTCAGGCTCAATTCCCACCTTAGGCTGCTTACTAGGTAACTTGCCAATCTTTAAAGCTGTTACAACTCGATTTATACTACCTTGCCAGACAAAATACACAAGGAATTAACTGGAATGATTGCAAATGCATTCCTTTAAAAAACAATAAAAACTAAAAATGTAACCTACCCAGTTGCCAGGACTATATTTAAAATAAGAACATCAACCAAGATCTTTATATGGCCCCCACAATTGTTGTGCATCTATCTGAAACCAATCAAAACAACTAAAAGTCTATTTAGGAATATGGTTGGGAGATACGTTAATCCATAAATAATATAGAAAACTGTCTAGGGAGAGTTTTAAAAAGGTTTTGTCAATATGGGCAAGAAATTTTGCACTAGTGAGTAGAAATAGTTGAAAACAGTGCAATCTTCTTTGGATAATAGATCATTTTATTGTCCAGTGTAAGTATTTTAAAGAAAACTAAAGAGACTCAAATTATTGGCTCAGTTTAGAAATTATAACACTGGACAAATCAAAGTCAAAAAATAAAAGCCCAAAACAATACTGGGAGATGAGAGGTCTGGTCAGGTTTTAGATGGACTATCCAAACAGCTGGAAAAGATGTTGATTCTCTGAGGGAACTTTGTAATGTATTTGACTCATGTTTTTGTGGAGCTGAGGATTATCCTGAGGGGTTAGAAAGAAGGAACATATGCCAAGAAGTTAAGAACATTATCTGGAATATGATAGTACTTTACTAGTTTTCCAAGACTGCCAACAATAGAATCTTAGGTTAAAAAAAAAAAAAGAAAAAGAAAAAAAAAAAAGAAGAAAAAGTAAACAATAATTAATGGGGTGGTCAAAAAGAGAGCTTATCTATTGATGAAAGGGATTCTTTTGCTTTGTTTTTATGAAATACAAGTAAGGTCTGTGCTTTCAGAAACCATGTTTTCATTTCAAAAAATGTTTTCTAAATCAGATCAATTTTTTTTTTAAAGATCATCCATTCCTTCCTAATTTTCAGAATTGGCCCACTTGCATCCATTAAGATGACTGAAGAGAAATAAAATTCATCATTAATACAGCTCGAGCTGACTTGTTTTTTTCAAGCCACATATGTGCTACACGTTAAAGTGTAGTCTGCCACTTGCAACATGTGTAATACTGTCTTCACAAGTAAATCTGTTTTATAATGATTATGACTTTACAAACCCTTTATTTTTAGAGATTTGCAATATGCTCTCTCTCACTATTTTCAAGTGCTTCAGGAAACCAGTAATTACGGAGATACTTCATTTCTTTCTGCAATTTCATGTTGTTATCTTAGACGCCAGATTTACGTAATTCTAGATATGGCTAGAATGGCTCACTAAATCACTTTTCTATATTGATGTTATCATCTCCCCTGAAAATAGGTGATTGGAATTCATGAGATGTCAAACTAGGACACGTCTTGTGTGTCTGGAACATTATGAATAAAGGTAAACGTGAAAACTACTCCAAGCTACTGCTTCTTGTTGCAGAGATAATGTTCAGGGTTTTTATTTCTATTTGAGTGGCTCAATATTTAATGTTTGGGCTGAGGGGAACATACCAGGTGCTCCTGTCAGGAACACTTGATTGACAGAGCCAGTGACAGACAAGGTGAAACCCTGGGGTACAGATGGCCCTGGTGTGGGACAGTGTGCCTCAGCACTGTCCCCAGACGCTGGGCCCTAGCGTCACACAGAACCTCTGCCCAAGCTGCACTGATATCACAGCCCTGCACGCCAATGCAGCTGACAAGGAAATTAAACCACTGACCAAACAACCACTTTCAGCCTGATGGGAGCTATAGCAAATAAGGGAGGCTGTGATGCTGCGATGGCAAGCTCAGATGCGCTAGGAGTAATTAACTGCACTAGAGTGTGGGCAAAATGGTGGACAAACTGGCCATTTGTCCTTGAGGCCAAAGCAACAGTGCAAACACACCGGTTGTACCAATTCTGAGAAAATTTAGGCAAGAGGAGTACACTGGACAAGGCTGTCAGAGCCCAGTTCTATTCCCAGGAAAATTCAAAAGCACTCTTGCTGTTAATTTTGTTTGGAGCAGGACACAACTCTGCAGAAGAGCAATCAAGTTCAAATTGTTTGCAAGCTTAACAGTTTTAAAGCTGAATGATGAACACATCCAAATCTTCAGGGAAAAATTCTGCTTGCTTTTTTAGTCCAAATATGACAATTAGAGTTTAAGCGGCACAGTTGAGCAGATCCAAACACCAGTTTAAAATTCAGTCCAGAATTCAGAACATAGCAGCCAAAAGAGAAGTATCTGGGGAGATCTAGATCAGTCCAAAGAATTTACAACACAAAAACAGCATCTACTTAATAACCATAATAAATGTACAAAAGCATGTTAATATAAAGGCCAAAAAAAGTCACTGTATTTATCAAGATACAGAAATATGACCAAATTCTGCAGCAGACTAGTTAAACGGGAGAAAGCACAAAACTGAGTTTTCACTACACCTCGAAGAACTACCAGTTGAACAGCAGTATTTTAATTCTGAGCAGAAATTCACTATCAAAGGAACATGTAGCTAGAATACTTCTAGCAGAGTGGAAGACTCAGATCTATTTGAAAGGCACTATTGTTCCTTTTTTTCCCAGCACCAAAACAAAGGCACTCTGATCCATAACCAAAATCTTTGTAATTAAAACAGAAACATTTTTCCTATGTTCTCAATTTAAACCATACCCCTGCTCTGGATCTACTACAGAAAAGACAGCAGCTGATCTAAGAAGAGCTCAAATACTTATGCAGAAGTATTTCTCCATGTCAGAACTAAGATGGGTCTGCTTTAAAGCAATCAGACGTGACAGGTAGCACATTTGTGGGAGATCAGTGAGTCCCTTGGTTACTTGGCAAGATGCAGGTCTAAAGGTGGTGTGACATCAACCAGTCGAGAAGTGCAGGAGTCCCCTGAGACTAGCTGTCATGTCTTATTGTCGTTATGAAAGAAGAACGGTAAACAAGGAAGCCAGTCTGCAATTACGGATTTATGGATGTTTATTAATGAGTATCTAAGACATAGTCGGACAGCTCCTTTTGGAGTAGTTTTCAAATTTCACAAGCTATTTCAGAATAGTTCATCAAAACTGATTAAAAATGCCACCACCGTTGGAAAACACGAGAAGATACACATTAATGTGTGAATACAAGATGTACATAAACACACACTGAAAGCCTAGGGAACACAAATCCCCTGTAAATTTCAGACATCAGCTCTTTCCAGTGGATAAACAATAATCCAGAGATTACAAACAAATAAATAAATAAATAAATAAGAAGGGAGAAAGGGATTTAATTCATAAAGGCACTAAAAAGAATGACCCGAGAGGACTCTAAGGACCAAATTTAATATATTTCTAGTTTAAGCCACACAGACTAAAATGAGGTATCAGAAATCATACATTGTGATTTATGCTAAAGGAATCCTTTAGAAAAATCCCCAGACGATCACATAAAAAAAGATAATGAGGATAAGATGATACAATTTAAATGCAGATCACCCAGACAGACACCCTCTCGGTCATTTAGTAAGTCCAGACAGATGGTTCTTGCAGCACTTCCCTTACCCTGGCTATGCTTAAAATCAGGGTAATCACTTGCACGAAGTATAACCTAAAGGCAAAACCTAGGAATGTGCGTGGTTGGTTTTTTTTTTTAATCTTTTTTTTTCTTAATATTAATTTAAGGGATATAAAAATAGAATGCAACTGGAGCAGGAAGATACTAAGAGAAAGAAATAGTGATGATTTATAACGAGTGCCGGTACCAGATAGGGGAGTAGGGGTTGGGATGGCAGTGGATAAGCAGTTCATTAAAGTGTCTTGGGCTACAGGTCATATACAATATAACACAATATCTTTTTTATGGGAGAGATTTAGTTGCATGTCTCTTTAATCCTCTGCTGCATGCCTGGGTATACGTGCTATCTTTAAAAGACACAGGACAGCCTTGTTTCATATATGGTATTCAAAAACTAGCCTGCAGTTGGGATTTTATAACTGATGAGCGTATTTTTCCTTAAATAAAAGCTTTTATTTTTTTCATGAATTTTTGATAAACAAAAGCAAATAAAGAAAGTAATAAGGAAAAGTCACAAGGATACTGCTTATTGCAGTAAGCTAATATCTAACTACATAAACAAACTTTGCCTGAAACTGCATTTCGTGTGAGCTATGGGGGTGAAAAAAACCCAAACAAACAAAACATTACTAATTGTACGTTTGAAGTGTTTGCCTCCTTAATTAATCCAGGAGCTGCTTACTGCATGACTCAACACTATTTGCAAGCAGCCTGTCAGTGAGCATGCATACTCAAAGACTTTCTGGTCATAGGCCCCATTTCTTTCTCACTGTTCAGTATTTCACCTTGAAAAGTTGTAGGAGGGAAGGAAAATATGACATTGCAGCTGCAATGTATTTCCAGTTATTGGTGAATCCCCTCCCATCCCCTCAATGTTGTCTCTGCAGACCCTCAGTCTGGAAGGCTCCCCAGCAGTGCAAAAATATCCACAGGCTGGGCAGTGCTTACTTGGAGGGCTCTTTTCCTGGCTCAAGCATTCAATGCAACTCTGACAGAGCCAAAGAAGCGATGAGTAAAAACACAGACCGAGCTTCAGCACTGCAGATCTCTGCTATATTGTACACGTTTAGGTCACCAGAGCCACTATCACTCCAGCTCAGCACATTGCAAAGCCATCCTCTGAGGAGACTATGCTGCCTATAAGGTCCAAAGATATGGGGCACAGTTTTGTTCCACACTTGTTCTCATTTACACACTTATAAGAAAAAGCATGAAAACCACCCTATCCAAATATAAATATTTTATGCAGTACTCATGTACTCATGACCCAAAGACGAGACAGTCTCAAAAATTCTCTTAAGTTGAATAATCAGAGAAAACACACAGTGCACAAACAAAAAAAGAAGTATTTATAGAGTATTTCAGTTGTATGTGCAGAGTGTATTAACAGAGTATTTTATACCTGAACTATCATTAAAACATATGGAAGAATTCAAACCTACTGAAAATACTAATACTCTTTTTAGAATTAAAAAAGTAAATTACTACAAATGATTCAAAACAGGATGCTATATTTGTAAAAGTGATTTTATTTTCACAAAGCAAAACATCACAGCAAGATTAAGCAGTACGCAGTGCAAGATGCACTGCATCCAAGTTGCATTTGAAGGAAATAATACTGTAATACTGGAAAGTGGCATATCCCAACACTTTGTTGGCATATGATGTAGGAACAAGTATTTTCCTTTCCCAAATGTCAGATACAAATGGATCCCTGGGTAAATAGGTATCCCCTTGTTTAACAGCTGTAGCAGTATACGAAGTTACTGCTCTGCAGATGTTTCTATTGTCATTTCCACTCTCCCCCCTCCCACACACTTGAGCAAGATAAATTTGTTAATAGTGAAAACTCCAGTACATTTAAGCTCAAAGAAAAGGTTAGTTTAAAATGTCCCACTAACACAATGTACTTTGCTCTAGAAACTACTGAGGAAAGCTCACACTGCTGGTTTGGCCACCTCCTTTTAGGGCTGTGATAGATGTTTTGCAGGGCAACTTCTGAAACAGCTTGTGTCTGTTCCAGAAAATCTGATTTGGCTCCCTTATCCTTCTGGTTGTTGCAATTATATAGACAGCTGTAAGCAGTAAGAAAGACAGCTCATTTTTGCTACAACTAATCCACAATCTTCTTGATAACAGCAAACAGCTATGAGCTGCTACTGTCAGAAACTCAGTCTTTTACAGGGATATTAACAGCATCACTCCCAAAGAAAGTTCTAATCAGCATCTATATCAAGAATCCTGAGTCTAGGATTTTAGAAAAATGCAGTTGATTGTTAGTAGATTAAGTCTAGCAGGTAAATAGAAAACTTTTGTCATAATGCATCAGTATTTCTCCACTTTGTTCCATATTCGATACAAAACTGCGTTTTCTTGAACTGCTGGTATTCACTTTTATCAACAGCTTCCAGAAATACCTGCCAAGAATCATTCAGATTGTGTGGTGGTTTGGCTTTGTTTTTAATAGTCATCGTAAATCAGGCCCCTACAATAGTAAATGCACGCATAGTAGACACAGTTAAATTCTATCGGCTCGAGGAATAATAGAGTTTCCAGTACTGGCACTTCTCCCTTCAGAAGAGGCAAAATTATTGCAGAATAGCAGGAGCTGTGCACTGTCTGATCTTTTTATTTAAATCAAAGCCTCTATTCCTGACTTCACAAATGATGAACAACTTGCCAAAGGCATATGACTAAGGACTCAAGACAAACCTTATAGGGAAAAACTGCCTCTACAGTTTTTGATCACTTTGACTTAATCAAGCCATAGAGAATGTTCTTGTCAGAGATCAGCGTGGTCTTTGCAGACACCGAGTATCATAAGAAACAAAAGAAGAGTTACAGAATGGAAACTGTCTAGACAGTCAGCAGAAACTTGAGCATTAGCAGGAGGCATCAGCATGCCTCTGAGCCATGACAAGAGAGGATTTTGCCCTTTCCCTAGAGAGACTCCTCTGCTGAGCAGAGTTCCCACCTATGAACAAAACGCATAATCACTCCACAAACTCCTAAGCTCTCCTGTCAGGTCTTACCTACTGTGCGAGCTCGGGCTCTGTCAGCCACTGAATAACTATTTCAAAGGCACAGTCACAGCATTTAACTACTCATAGGCTGGCTGCTGTTAGAGCAGCAGGAGTACAAGGGAGGGAATAGTATCCCAATAAGTCAAGCATCAGACTTCTTCCACTCTATTTGTCATTTTTGTTTTACAACAAAACCTGCAAGATAATAGCTGAGGACCAGCATGGAAAATAAATCGAGAAGAATATTGGTCTTTAAAAATCTGTGAGTAAATAAGTATGATTTTATTCTGTTATTATTTTCATTTATCTTACCCTTTATAAAAGGTCAGTTTGGTTCCCACAACTGTAATTCTATTTCTTTTGCTAAAAAAAATGATTCTGCAAGATGCTTACAATTTTGGAAAGGAAAGTAATAGTGTTAGAGGCTCAGGAAGAACCATCATAGACTCTATACACCAACTGCACCTCAGAAACATTTTCACACTGGCTCTTCATCAGCTTATGTATATATATAAGGCTCCAACTATAAGAGCCCTACATTGCATTGGCTGTTTTCTGCTGGTACTTAAGGTTAAGCATTCATGTACAGAATGACTAACCTGACAGACAGCTGAGTCTATACGAATTGGTCTGGGATACATTGCCCTGGTTACTGAAACTTCATTCAATACAGTTGTGTTTATGTACATTAGCATAATATTTAAATGTATTCAAGCTGGTTTTCTTTTAATCTGAAAAACTCAGCAGCTCATTACCACTGGCAGCTGAAATGATCCTAGACTCAGTGGCAGCATGCCTAACTTTAAAATCATTGAGGTTCATTGCAGTGAGCAAGTCTCTAAATCTCCACAGAGTCCAGTGGGGACAATCAGAATTGTGCTGATTGAGAGGCAACTACAACAAGCATACAAAAGAGTCACCACACCTAAACAAACACTGTGGCTGAAGTCAATTTCAAACTTCCTACATTTTGCAAACCACTAGGATTTAATTTCTTTTTTTTTTTTTTTGGGGGGGGGGGGGGTGGAGAGGAAGAGGGGGAAGTAAAGTGGGGAAAGCAAAGTGAAATTCAACTTTTTCATCTACTTTCTCTTAAATCATCTGGTTTTCCAGTATTTATTCTGTATGCTCTGCCAAACAACATTATAATTTACAGAAGTTTTTGCTGATATAAAAAAAAAAAAAAACCTGAAAGCCCTCTCCAATGCCAAGCGACAGCAGTTTATAGAGTTTAACTGGTGAGTAATGCACTGATGCAATACCGCAATGCAAATTTTTTTCAAAATATTTAGGACTTAGAGATTACTGGCGGAAATGGTTATGTTTCCTAACAAATCAAGTGTTTCAAGAACAGACCACCCAAAAGTATTACCATAAAAAGATGTCAGTTACTTAATTACATGACAGTGCAACACATTTCTACTTCTCTCCTTTTTCTTTCTTTCTTTCTTTCTTTTTTTTTTCTCCAACAAAATATATTCTCTCTAGAGGGCAAAAGGTTTACAGCAGGAGGCGAGCAGAATTAACTCTGCTAGTAACCAACTTCCTCATGTTCCAATTATTTTGGAAATAGTTTAACTTGAACCAAGATAATGTACATATAACACAAGGGAATGAAAACACTGCCTCTTTTCTGCATCTGAAACGGCTTTGCTGAGACCACCTACAGTGACTTAAATTGTATGTACTCCCAGCTAAATTTAAAAATACTTGTATTCTTTCAACTGCCATTTTATATCATTTTGACTTTTCCACGAAGAAAGTAAGAACTACCAACCTGTGGTAAAAATGAGATATTTCTTGTGATATTCTGAAGATGTTACAACATACTATCTCAGATTCACAACTAGTCCTGCTTTGAGAAAATAAACAGCGGGGCATTAATCACATTGGACAACATAAGCTAGAAATAAATTTCACAAAAATTAAACTGTTTCATCATGTTCTGTCCTTTATTTACACCAGTCAACTTGTTCTCAGGCATTTCAGGCACACAGATCAGTCTCCTACCTTTTTGTGCAATGAAGTACAGATCTTGTTGAGACTTTACAAAACCTTTACAAACGACTTAATGCACACTAAACGTCTCTCCCATATTTTAATTCTTTCTAAAAATGCATAAAAATAACTCACTAAATTGCATGCAGCAATAATGTGTCCCGAATGTTTAGCAAGGTAACATTCCTTAAACACCAGGATATCCCAGTGAATATTAAACAGACACAGGCTGTATTTTTCTATTCAAGAGCAAAGTGCTGAAACAAATACTTTGTACTTCCCTACCTACAAGCCAGTACTGTGTGTTCATTGCCATTTCGCAGAATAGTAGTGTCTACTAAAGGGACTATCAGCACCTGATGAGAAAGCAATATGTCCTGGCAATGCATTAGAAAAGGGTAACAAAAGGACAAACTATTTAAACTCAAAATTCTTAAAAGAATTTCGCAGCAGATAACTTTAGTGGGTGCCATAAAATGTGCTATATCTGTAAAAACATGAACATTCTGAAGGGGAACATGGAATAAAACTGGATCAGAGGTGCTCTGGCAGAGAAAGCAGGGAAAGAATAGGGATTTTGTAGAGGAATTCAGCCCTGGTCCTTCTTCTTTTCTGTGTATTACCTTACATTTCCTTCTGGTGCTGTGACAAGATTTTTTCTTTTTTTTTTTTTTCTTTTTCTTTGCTATAGGCCTACCACTTATTTTCACATATTCAACAGATGACTATGCACATTTCATGGGTGGCTGTCCCATTGGTGTACTTTTTATGTGATCCTGAATTTGAGGGGATCCTATACCTCATCTGAAACTAATCTACTGTGTAAAGAAACTTCTATTTATCTCCTTTCTGCACTAAAACTGTTTAAACCAGATGTGTCAAAGTTATTCTGCAAAAAGGGGCTGAATTCCATTTTTAATTATGCCCAGTGGAATAGGTCATAAACCTTGTGCTATCACTGACAAACTGTTTTTGATCTGTCTTGAAGAGAAGCTGCTTTTGGCCCAGTGACTAACTACAAAAAAAGCAGGCTTCCACAAATGAGTAAGAAAAGAAAAGAAAAACTTTAGTCCTGCTTTGTAAACACAGACAAAATAAACAGGTGGAAAAAAATGGTATCAGATGTCAATGTAACGTTGATTGGCAAACAGCTGGGTAGTATAATGGCACAGAAAAGATTCTGCAGTCTGGGAATAGGATTGACTAAAGTTTTCACTTCTCGGGAGTCATCCAATTTGCCAGTCTCTGCAACTGGAACCAGTCTCAGTAACTGGAAGCAGTTTCCAGCCTTCCTGTGTGACAATGCTATGTGGATGCACTGTAAAAAAGGACCACAGCGGCACCACAGAACAAACAACTCAAGAAAGAAAGGCACATTAAAGGGTGCTTTAAACAGAACCACTGAAAATTCAGCAAGAAAAAGATAAATTAAAATCAAGCTGTCTTGTTAAGCCCAGTGTGTCTGAAACTTTCTTTGTCAAGCTTTTCAAATCATGAATCACTTAAATTGTTGAAGATTTTTTCATACCTTGCTATATTACATATCTCCCAGTTGATTAGTGCTGCCTCATACCTTATTTTCTATTGACAGTCTTCCATGAAATGTACTCATTGCTAAATTATTGGCTGATTAAAAACAAAACAAAAAAAAAATAACAACAAATATCTACCTCAGTGACTTCCCTAACAGTGAATATGACCATTCCTGTTATCACTGCTATAACACCACATGAACATATGAAAAAAAAGACAGTCAATAACACTGAATAAATTTCACAGATTTAACAAATCTAAGACTCAAATTCTAGTAAGCCAATGACTGCCGATTCTGATCTGGAAGTTTACTTGTAATAGATGCAACAATACCACTCTGGTGGTAATGAAGATGTAAAATTTACATATTCATATATAATTACATGCATACTTGGAATGCTAGTCTCTAAAATCAGGTAGAAACTTAAAGAACTAAAGCTAAGAGGAACAAAGATCATTGTCCAAATACTATGAATAGAAAGGCATGTATTTTGAGGTATCTTTGCAAATGCTTTGTTTGCATTACAAAACAGACTGAGCCCAAGATCACCATGTGAATCATTTTTCCACGTGTTACTTGGGAGAACAGTATCACTAATGCTAGCAGTAGTGATATCTGCAAAACCATGAAGTCAACATACTCCTTTTGCTACTCTTCGAATACTTACTACAACTAAGTATTTGACTTGGTGTTGTATAATTTAAACATCTTGTATTTTGAAAGCTTGTGGTAGAACTTTCAGGGGAAAAGCTGGCAATCTACATCCTTACTAAGCGCCTAAACAAAAGCACTTTGCTTTTCACCAAATTCAGGCACAGGTGTTCCACCCCACTTCCTCTCTAGTTTCAATATTTTATCTACAGACTATTCTCTGAGATACTCTGATAACAGCAGAAAAATATATGTCACAACACCAAAACAGAAAGGAATAGGTAAAAATGATCATGCTTTGGGATAAGATGAATTGTCATGCCAGAGGGAGAGAGAACAAGAAATCTTAGGAACAGCTGCTCAGCTGAAGGAATACAGAAAGCACAGAGCACTGTGCAGCACTAATCTAAGACTTCCTGCAAGTACTGCTGTCTGATATACATCCACATCACTGAATCCTTCACCAGGCTGAGGAGTGCCTTCAGCCTGGATGTTAGCTTCAGCTAGGCTTCCCTCAGGCAACACAAACTTTTTCTACACTAAAGTGAGGCATGTTTCTCAGTTTAAGTGATCCATGGATTGAAAAGGTTGAGGCAGAAGTTACAATTACATACTTGCTTTTTATCAAGTTTGAAAACTCTGGACTGGTGGAGCTCCAGCCTTTAGATTCTAATTCACTGGTAGGAATCACAGATCCCACAGAGATTATAATGACATGTGGAGAACTCCAGTGAGGACAAACAGGACCTTTGGAGTTTGCAAAGCCATAGTTCCTTGCCTGAAGTTACACTAACACTACCAAACAGGCAGGCCAGATATCACCACCACCAACTGGAAGACCACCTGTGGCTTTCTGCGAGTTGTGAAAACATCTTAAGACAGAGCCACCATCACACCTCCCTTTCATCCTCCTAGTACTTTCCTCCTGATGTCCAGTCTGAACCACCCAGCCCACAACCTCTGGCCACTACTCCTTACATTTCATCATCTGGCTCTAACAAGAAGAGTTTGACTTTAACAGCACTTCAAGCAAACCATTATGTTGATTCTATCCTTTTCCTCACTAGATTAGAGAAGTCCAGCTCCCTCCCTTACTTCTCTTGCTTAAGCAGGTGACTACAGGCCTTTGGCTCATTACTGGATGGCTCCCTCTTTCTCTACATTTCTGCTGACCTGGGGATCACTAGGTTAGACCACAGTATCCACAGAGGAAAACGAAGGGCACACCAACTTGAATGTGGCTCGGCAAATCTGCTGCTAACACCCAGAACCAAATTTGGAGAACCAGATCATGGTGCTAATCACTCATGTGCAATCTGTGCAATGAAAATGTAACCAGAAAGAGAGAGATCCAGATGGTAGTGGCTAGAACTGAAATGTAATTAGTTCAGTCAATACAGCAGTGTATTTTTAGATCTTCCACTAGTCAAAACAAGAGATGTTTCTCAAGCAAATTTAACATTGCTTACAAAAAAAAAAAAAAAAAATTAAAAAAATTGCAAGAACTGTATGCATGTTAATTCTATAGAGACATTTTTTTGACAACTTAGGCAAAAGCTGGAAAGCATATTTTAATTCATACAATGACTAAAAGTAAAAGCAGTGCCAGAAAATATGATTTGGAACAATTCTTGGAATACAGAGGTTCATCTGTTTTGCAAAAGAAAGAATCAGAAGCACACAAGTATAAGCAGTTATTTTAAACTTGCCTATTAAGCAAGGACACCAATAGCTAACAGATGCAGTTATTTGCAAATGATTTCAGCAAAACATACATACTACATGTGACAAGATATTTTTACCCCTTAAGCCCTGACTGAAACCTGTGTGCTGGTAGAGACACAAACTTGCCTGTAAAACTCAGCATTTGTCTGAGGAGTATAAGACTATACATTTAATTAGTTTTGTGGTAATAGTGCCTTTCATGTGATTTTGCAGCAAATTGGGAATATATATACAAAGATAATCCAAATTGTTATTTCCCAAGAACTATTTAAATCATTCAAGAGAAGACTCGCATTTGTTGGAATTTTTCAGCTTGGAGTAAGAAACAATGTTGAGATTCAGAAGACCTCTTTTCTAAGAAGAGACCTAGTTGTGCCTAAACACACCTTGGAACACTACGGAAACCTAAACCTTTCTAAAGTGGCTTAAGCACCCTGGCTTTGATTATCATTGACACACAACACCAATTACATTGTTTGGGTCTGTTCTGATAAGTGCTACACAAACATATTAGGAGTGAAAACACAAGAGGAAAACACCTCCTCTGAAAAGAAAAGAGAGGAAATAGACATCAGCCAAGAAACAAATGGCAACTTTATGTCTCCATACCCGGGGCTGGCGAATTTCAGGAATCAACAGACAAGGAGCAGGGAATAAACTTCCAAGGGAAGACAGCTGAAGTGAAGATCTCTCAACAAGAGGCCACGGCAAGGCAAAGGGAATGTATGTAAAGGCATTGAGCCTCATTTGTGAGAGCAAGCAAACAGACTGAAAACACAGGTGTTTCCTAATTAGCAATCAAGATGCACAAGTCTTAATTTCTAAATACACATCTTCATCTTTCAAGTTAATAAAAACCTTTTTTGTTGTTGTTTGTGGATTTCTTTTGGGTTGGGTGTGGGTTTTTGTTTATTTGTTTGTTTGTTTATTTTACTGTATTTAGGATGCATTAGGAAAAACATCAAGAGATAGAACAATCAAACAACACTCACAGCCCTGAAAATTCAGACAAGGTAGTAAGGGCCTGGGCTCTACTTTTTGAGAAATGGTTATGGTACACTACTTTATGTCTGGTTAGGCTTTCTGTTATTCTGCATTTTAGTGACCAGAACACTTGAACAGATCAATAAAGAGTCCCACTAGCTCAGCACAGCACAGCACAGCTCTGCTGGCCACACTAATAGTGGTAATACTACTTTAAAGTGTCCAGTACACTGCGAGAGCTGTTTGTCAACATCAAAAGATATGGGAAACTGACCGGTAAAGTCACTCAATCAAAACACATTTGACAGTGGGGTCATTCTAAAGATGATGGATTTTTAAAAATTTATTTTGTACAGCATTTTTTAGCAATCACACTCTTTTGTATGTCAGCTGCACATATGATTGTTTTCTAAATTATAGCAAGTATGGTTGAACTTTTGTTGTTTTTTATCTTTTCCTCTCTCTTTTCACCTAAACAATTTTATTAAACATTCTTAACTTCTTCCACCTTCCACCCACATTGAGCAATTTAAGATTTTAAACCAGGGTAGAGTTATCGAGTTGAACACAGCTTATTCTCCACTCCCCTAATCCTGCAGAATCTCCTCCGCCTCACATCTGCAGGACTGGAGAGCTGCCAGTGGCAGGTCTGCTCTTCACAGCATCATTCCTTCAATGCCTGTAGGGATTTCACTGCAGAAGATAATTCTGACCATATCTTACTAAAAGTTGATGGCATTGGTGATAGTTCGAGAGCCTCTTCAAATTTAATTTTGAGGATCTTTCTTTATTTCTGGAATAGCTGGTGTTCTAAGAAATAAAGAAGGAAAATCTGATGTACACCACTGAGATTAGCAACAATTTTCACAGCCACGGTACAGACCCAAGACAGAAGTAGCACAGGAATAAAAACAGTTTTCCCTCCTGCAAATTGTCCTTTGAAGTCCTGGCTTAAACACACCAGGCAGCCAACAAAAGGAAGCCTAAACTGAACATTGCTTGTACCAAACAACTTCTGGGCATATACATGAGACAGTTTTTAGGACTAACTATCATGCACTCCCCACAGCTTCCAAACTAAGTTTAAAATAATATTTGCATCAACTGAAACTATAGGGGTAAACAGAGCTAAATTTATACTAGAATGGTTGGAATATTGTACCTGAACTTGCTCAGAAAGTATACACCTTCCTTTAACACTAAATTAACTCTGGGTGTGACTTATTTGTATTTCAGCAGAACCTACAAACTATTTATTTTTGCTAGTACATAAATGTAACAACAACAAATGTTCTCCACACCCATTAAGTTTAATTTTAGGAGCCAGAGGCTCCTAAAAACCTAGGTGAGACAACAGCCAGCTCTCATCTTCCTCCTACCACAAATGGAAAGGTGGAAACTCCTAACACGGGAAGGACCCTGATCTCGTTACTCCTGCGCCTCTGCATCTCTTTTCCCCTTCTTCTAATCCATGCCAACCACTTTGAATTCAATTATATTCACTCTAGAGCATTAATGCCCCCTCCTTCTTGTTGCAAGAAATCTTCAGCATCAGGAAGCTTCCTCCACTACAGCTACTGTCTGAGAGCTGTTTAGATTACCAATTTTTTGTTTGTTTTTGCTTTCTGGCAGAACTATATAAAGAAGAAAGCCTATATTTTTAAGTTTAAATTCACTTGTAAATACTATTCATGGTTACTCATTTCTTCCACAGATTTATCATAGTGCAGACTGTAACTGCTGCTCCATTTCTACCAGATGCTGCAAGTCAGCAGGGAATATTCTGATTAATAACTTTTTTTCATATGAATAAGAGAGTTTTTTTTTTTTTTTTTTTTAAATAATCAGTTCCTATTCCTATTCCTTTCCACTTCATTTTTTTAAATTAAATTTCATTTAATTTAAAAAAAAAATATTTAAAATTCATTAAATTAATTAAAATTCATTTAAAATTCTCAATTTGAACATTCTACAGGTATTAAAACAAGATTTTTGACTGAACTAATTGCTAAATAGCTGGACTTCTACATACATATATGCAGATTCTTGTGTCTGTGTATGTACATGCATATGTGCACACACATATCCATCCATCCATACATATATACACACGCACAAAAGGGCAAGTCCCTGAGACTAAATTACTTTTTCAAGAAGAGTCTCTTTATAATTTTCATCACGATAGAATTTACAAACCCCAGCGGAGACAGGGGCCCCACTGTACGATAAGCTGTACAGACAACTATTAAAAACTCAGCTCCACTGCAAAAGAGTTTATGGATCTCTGCTTCTCCTATGACATACACAGGCACAGAGTGGCTACACGGTTCTTCAGAACTAGCCCTGATAACACCTCTGAGACCGAACAGACCATCAAGCAGTAACTATATATTTGAGTCTGACTATCTGTGTATTTATTTAAAAGACTAGGTAGCACTTTACCTTAAAAAGTTGAGAGGAGCACTGTATTAAAACATGAACATGAAATGGAGTTTGAGACTTTGTAAAACCAAGCCCTACTGAAAAATCAAGATGCTGAACAGGAGTCAAAATGCAGTGCTTTTGTAATGGCAAACTTTTTTCCATGTGGGAAGAAGCAAATGTTTTAGTCTAGCTTCAAACCAAAGAAATAAAACTGGCCTCTCATATTATTCAGTGCACTGCCAAATAAAGTAACTCAATAGGTCTTTTCTGTTTCACTCATTCCACAATATTTCTCAGTGCTGCTCAGTCACAATAGCAGTGGTTTGTCTGACAAACACTCATCCGTTATTTTCTTTTAGTGCACTGCCCCTGGGCAGCTGTGGACTTGTAGCCACTGCCTATACAAAACAGCCCAGCCCCAGAGCTTACAATGCTCCTGCAGAAACACAAACACCAGATGGATGCAGATAATGCTGGACAAGGAGATAAAGCTGGTCAGAGTATTCTAGCACACTGGCAGATGCCTATATATATGTACATATAAACATCTATACATATGTATGTGACAAGTTTCTTTTAAGTCTAGAGGCATACACTGAGGACAAAAATGCTCATTATTAAGTGAGTATTAGGGAAGCAATGGAGTTTAGCATCACAAACTGAATTAGGTAAATACTGCATTTCACAAAATCCTGCCAGTGCTCTTATTTAAATACCTGATCAGAAACTAAGTCAGGAATAAATATCTCTCTCTCTAGAATGCAATTTGATTCTGCCAGCAACTCCAAGTAATCATTCCTCTTTTTTTCCAAAGGGTAAGAAAAATTGCAAAAGCAATGCATCAGCAGAACTTATGAACTAGATGGGTGCCATGCATTTCTAGATACATCACTGGCAGTGATATGAATACAAAAGTAATTTTAGGAAAAATTACTAGTAATTAGGAAAAAATTATACCACTATCCTTTTGTGATTGTAGTGCATGCTTGAAACTATTGACAGGTTCCCTTTGACCTGATTTCAGAATTGTTCTGATGAACAGCTGAGCAGGTAACCTCTAAGTACAAATTCTTACAGGGAACTAGGAGTAGTATCTCAGATAAATATGTTCTCCAGGCTACCTGAGCTTCTTTTAACACTTCCCAACCAAAAAGGGTACATACAAGCTACTGACAAAGTGCTATGGTCCAAAATTAAGTTCATGACATCAAGAATACTACAACAGTGTCTACCACCAAAGAACATAAATATTTAAGTGATTCAGTGAGAGGATTGAGACCATTGGGATTGGAAATGTCTTCCACCTCGCTTTTCCATCTGTCTAGTTCCCCCTCCTTTCTCTTTGCCACTCATCTCACTCCTCCTCTTCCACCATCTCTCCACAACTCCAGCAGATCAAAGAGCCCACCACCCATTGTAAATCAAGCCAGAGCTGGAAGGCCAGAGCACACAGCTGCCGCATCACACCAGAAAGCTGACACTGCTGCGGTTGCAGCAGCAGCAGAGGTTAATCATTTCTAAAGGGTAGAAGTCACACATTCATTGGCTTCACAATTATAAGAATGAAGTCCGTGGTTTAGCAGCCAATAAGAACAAGGTTAAAACATATCACAGCGTTTGTTTTTTTTCCTTTTTTTTTTTTTTTTTCTGTGTAACTCAGAAGCCTTTTTCATTGTTCTAGGAAATTACTATTTTTTTGAAACTCATTAGTGGCTTTTTTTCCAAACGCTTAAATTTATATTCAGCATGGCTCAGTCTAGTTTCTATTAACATGTCTGCAAGTGTAACAATATCCTTATCCTTTTCAAGCTGTCTGAATGTGGGGTTTTTTTTAAGCGTTTTCTTTAAAAGTTTAGCTGGCTGTTTTATAATTTGTCACCTTTTGTCTTCTTTCAGCAGTATGTCATTAAGTCTTTAATTTGGCGTTTCCTGTTGTCTGCAGTGAGATATATGCTGTTTTAAATCCAAAGGATTGCAGACATAGATGGTGGGTAAAATCTGTGAACCATAAGTAAATTCTTATAAGGAACATACAAAAAAGATTGTTCTTCAGTCAGACTTAAGCCATTACTTTCTTCAAAAGAAGAAAAGACACAAGTTAAGAAAAAGGCACCGCCAAAGACCTTCTGCCCAAATGTGCATCTCCATGAAGTTTCCTGCTGAGTGCATATGAATGCACTGCGATCTGGGAAAAGGATCCAAATAGGATTTCAAACATCCAAAAATTTTAACTCAAACATTTAGGTATTTCACCATGCTGCTATTCATTCATTCACTGATTTTTTTTGTCTTAGTTTAAAGAGATGCTAAACAAAAGGAGAAGAGCTCTACATGTATTTACATTCCAAAACTAAGCTCCCCTTACCACCCCCCTAGTCTGTCATCCCTTCATAGCTAAACAAACCGTAAAGTCTAGCCCTATGTTCTTGAAGCAAAGTAACAAACACACTAAGAGAAGAGTATGGTCTTTCAAGAAGAAAAAGAGGAGAAGCAGTTTTAATCTATTGTAGCTGCCCATGTTGTTTTGACTATGAACGACGTTACATTCAGATAATATGCACAGACTAAACTGGGATCAATTTCTTTATTATTTTGGCTCTATTAAGCTTTGTTCTTTGACAATTTCCTTGTTCCTCGTTAACAGCCATTTGTATCTTATTGCTAAGACTGTTTTACACAAGTGATACATTTTGCAGAATTATTTTGCAAACAAAGACGAAGGATAAATATTTTACCACGTAAAAGAACAAGAGGAACTGTGCAGCAGAGGGGTTTTCATGGGGCAAAAGCCTCACAGACCACGCAGCCGTGTTGTCTTGCACTCAGCCCTTTGCAGAGCATGCTGCTATGGGCAGGAAAGATCCCATAGCTGCAAACACCAGAATGGTTCAGTTTTCAACCAGTGGCCCAGGTTGGATGCTGCAGATGCTGTTGTTAATTTGAAGTGCTTTTGCACCAAACGTTTTGGAATTTGCAAGCATAAAGATAACAGCCAGTAGTTATTCAGGTTTCAAAGCTTCTTCCCTTAATGTGTCCCATCTGTACGTTAAAGGGCATCTCCATCATTACTGAGACTCTGACACCAAGATTTTTCACACAGAGCATGACACAGGGGCTTGGGTATCTTTGCCAAGCAACTCTCTATGTAAATAAAATTGAAAAAATCATTCCACTGGGAAACTCCAAACTATTTTCTGTTTGTGCTGAGCACTTACTAGAGAGTTCTCTTCTGCTGAATAGGTAGAAACATCAAGTTTGAAGGACAGTACAGGAATGTGCTACTGGAATAGCAAGTAAATTTTTTATGTTCAGAAGAACATACTTAAAACCCTTTTAGAAAAAGACTCATTTAAAAAATGCTATTGTGTTTATGAATAATATTTTGAACTTTAATACAATACATACAGTTGACAGATTTTGAACATGGGATTTTTACCATAAAGCAAATTAATCTTATTGAGAAGATGCAGAGGCAGTAATTTTAGGAGCATATGAATAAAAATGATTCACCACAATCCTATTTTGATTAAAGTTTATATCAAAGTTACTAATAGACTCATTCTGATCCAATCTCAGAGCCGTATTGATAAACTAAGTTTGTGGAAGTGACTGTGAACCTCTAAACACATCATTTCCTACTTTGAAACAGTAAGTCTGTTCTGATTGCAAAGAAACAAAAGAAAAAAAAAAAGTGGAAAATGTTTCTTGTATGAAGGAAAGATAATAGGAGAAACCTTCAGAATAGGAGAGAGGAACATCAGAACAATCCACCTAACAAGGCCTCTTTGATAGAAGCAGTGATAAAAAAAAAAAAATTTATGCACTTAGGAAATTTTGATTTTTAATAACAGAAGAATCTGTTGAGACTGCAAGTACAATGATGATAAACTGAGTTGTATCCAGCCCACAATTTCAGTTCTTGTGAGATGCTGTTGTTCAACCATCTTTCTTTTTTACCATTCACAGAATCACAAAATCACCAAGGTTGGAAAAGAC
The DNA here is from genome assembly GCF_023343835.1 of Lagopus muta. Lineage (NCBI taxonomy): Eukaryota > Metazoa > Chordata > Aves > Galliformes > Phasianidae > Lagopus > Lagopus muta. The sequence goes on from NC_064472.1 coordinate 17,214,143, forward strand.
CTACAAGATCACAGAATCACAGAATTGTAGGGGCTGGGAGGGACCTATAGAAATCATCGACTCAAACCCCCTGCAAAGCAGGCTTCCTACAGCAGGCTGCACAGGTAGGTATCCAGGCGAGTCTTGAATATCTCCAGAGAAGGAGATTCCACAATCCCCCTGGCAGCCTGTTCCAGTGCTTTGTCACCCTCGCTGCAAAGAAATTCTTTCGCACATTTGTGTGGAAATTCCTACGCCTCAGTTTGTGGCCATTTCCCTTTGTCCCATCACCATGCACTGCTGAAAAAAGTCCAGCCTCATCCCTTTGCCTCCTGCACCTTGGGTATTTGTAGACATTGACCAGATCCCATCTGTGTCTTCTTTTTTCAAGGCTGAACAGACCCAGGTCTCTCAGCATTTCATGCACAGAATCACAGAATGGCCAGGGTTGGAAGGGACCTCACAGATCATGAATCTCCAGCCCCCTGCCACATCCAGGGCCACCAACCTCCACATTTAATACCAGACCAGGCTGCCCAGGGCGCCATCCAATCTGGCTTTGAACACCTCCAGGGTCAGGGCACCTGCACACTCTCTCTAGGCAGCCTGCTCCAGCACCTCACCACCACTCTCTCTGTAAGACAGTCCAGTCCAACTGTCTGCCAGTCACCAATAGTTCTCACTAAGCCATGTCCCTCAACACATTGTATATACTTTCCTTGAACACCTGCAGGTATGAAGCTACTCTTCATGAACCTATGTTCATGATACATATTTTGCTTTGTTACTTTGATTCAGCCTGAAAAAGTTCAGTAGTGGACTTTCGACCTGTCTTGCATTGGTAAAGGTTTTAGCCTCCTCTTGTGCCAAGGATACAGCAGCTCCATGAACATATGAAAAATAATTCAGGTTGAAAGAAGTTCAGTGCATTCTACTGTGAGATATTAGGTAGAAATTCAGAATCGGTGTTATGGCATACTTAACATACATATGGCATACTTACCAACTCACAACCAACATTAAGTTACATTGCTTTTATCTCAGAGAGTTTTCATTTGTCTTTTAATTACTTCATAAATGCTGCTGAAAGATTCTTGGAATCTGTATGCTGTCATAAACAGAAAAGGAAAATTCTCATAAGTAATAAAATGTCGTTTGGCCTAACTGTACCAAATAGGCACAAAATGGAAATGTTCAAAACTCCTCCACAGACTTGTCTAGGTGGGGAAGTGATTGTGAAAACATGGAAGTATCATAAGTATCCCATTCTAAGCCCCCTGCAGACAATCTCTGTAAATGCCTTTCTGTGATTTAGCTTAATCCACTTTCAAAGCTCTTAATATCTTTTCAGAGAACTACCGTAGAAGAGTAGTTTGAGAGCTATTTTGGGTTATTCTTCCGTACAGACAAACCTTAAGTGATACCTTTTTTACTGGCATACTTCCCAAAGTTACATCATCTACTATAATGTTCCATCTTTGAATAACACCACTATGGTAGATCCAGGTATTTTGCATTTCAAACTTCTACATTCTTAATTTATAAAATGTCTGGTATACACAAGCATGTTTCTTTTAAGCATTTTTACAGGAAATGTGAAATCTGAACATTCTTCTGTTCCGTTCTGAAGGTTTCCCCTATGTAAATTTTGTACCCAAATTAAAGAAGAATTTTCCAAGCTTTTTGAGTATTTTGTTTTAAACAACAACCAGACAAAACTCACTGTTTTCAATATAGGAAATGATGTGCTTAGAATTTCAGAATCGCTTGCATAAACGTAGGCCTTAACTAGAAACTATTCCTTTTCCTCACCTCTATCAGAGGAAATACTGATTCTGCGGGGGTAGTTCTAACCCAAAGCTTATTGCTGTTCATCTGTTCTATCTATGATGACACAAAATGTGCAATGGTATAGACATACCCATCAGAAGAAAGGTATCCAGAAATCCTGGTAACAGCTAACTCTAGACTCATAAGGAACTAAAAAGCTCACCATGAAATGGTGCAATTATGCAATTGCAATTATGTACTTTATCAAATGAAGAGCTGGAGAACTGGTAAGCACAAGAAATTCCGCCAGGCAGCAACTCCAGCCAAAGTAACAGAAGATATTATTAAATAACCTTCATTTGTCACAGTACTCTATCTTATCTGCCATTACCAACATTACATAAAAATGAGCTTACTTCACTTCTCATAAAATATTTAACTTTCACATAAGTTCAAAACTTATCAATGTGGAATTGCATTGTTTACTTCTGTTTCAGATATACATGAAATAGATGAAATATTTAAAGAAAGCAATACAACCTATGTTTCCCTTTCTTTCTAAACAACTTCAAGAGAGGTCGGCACACTGTTGTTATTTTGGCACATGCTAAGTTTGAGCACACAAAAAGCAGGTCTGCTAGAAATGAACTATTCACTCCCAAAGGATGGTAAGGCTAAATTACTGAAACCATTTATTAGAAAAAGATTCCCAACACAACAAGTAATGGGGCATTACAGAAAACAAAAGAAGTGTTCTGGACATTATTGCAAAGCTCTTCATGACCTGGTTAAAGGCAATGCTCAAAACACAGTACATGGGAATTTTTGAGAAAACAAACAAAATATAAAATAAAATAAAAACCCACAGGGATTCATATTCAATGACAAAGTGATTATTTTCCTGGCCTGCACCAGTCTACATGATTTCCATCTGCTGTTTATTCGTTTTCTTTACCTTCATCCTCTCACCTACGTTTCCCGAGAAACAAATATATTTCATGCCTAGCTGTATTACACTCTAGCTTCAGCCTCTTGCTTCCCTCATTTTTTGCTGTACTCTTAAAAGACTTCTGATTTTTAATAATGGCTGTTCTGCAAGACACAGCCTGACTGCTAAAATGGAAAGACAACCAGAGCAGTCCTAACTCCCCAACTTGATTACTGAAGCTCTGTCTTCTAAAGTAGGCATGCCAAGCATCCAGCTTGTTAGCCACATCTCTCCCACTGAATTACTTCATCTGCCCTGTAGGATTTCTATGAATTTGTAGGCGTAAGAAAAAAGAAAGCACAAGGCAAAAACGCATACGTAAACTGGCATATGCTACATGAATGAATACAATATGTTGAAATCAGAAGTGACATTGCCAGGTTCACTTTTTCCCTAGCCCAACAGACCTTTCCAAGAGCCCTTCGCTGCTTCTGGGTTCAGGCCAGCTTTAACATCGTACTTTTGTCATCCATATTTTAATAAAAACTACTGAATGTGGATCAAGTTAGCTGCCAGAATCCACCTTCTCATCATCTGAAACAAATTTAAAGCTCTCTGAAATAAAGTCTGCAAGAACAAGCAGTTAATCCCTCCAGAAATTAACCTGACCACTCTGTAGCAGTTATCGTCTTCTGAAATTTCAGTGCGGCTGTAAAGCAAGCACTCAAAACCAAAGGAAATGACAGCTGCTTATGCAATCTGTGTTTTGCTCACTTAATTGCCAATAAGTTAGTAAAATAATTACATGCATCATACGCTATTTTCTGTAAAGATGTGTCCTTGAATCTAGACAACTGGACAGCCTCTGAGAATGAGCTCTCCATCTATACACATGGACTAGACCAAATTAAGAAAGCATAATCATGTAATTTGCCTGACACTCTGTGGCTAACTAGTGGAGATCTTTTCTGTCATTCAGTTAGAAAGTCTGATGCTCTCAATGTTAATTTAATTGTTCTACACTGAAATGCATGATTACCAAAAGGCATCTAACTTTAGCAGGAAGAATGCATGGTGCTCTGCAAAAACCTTCCTTTGGGTTTTACCCCCAGTTTAAGATCTAGGCTTCAAAATGTGTTCAGGTACCTTCTGAGGAGGAAGGGCAGAGTTTACAGCACAGAGAGCAGAACAGCCTCAGGTAGGTCAGAATTCCTTCCTCGGTAACAAGTGATTATGCAAGCACAGATTATTAACATCAGTCAGCAGACATGACACTTGATCTCATGCTTTTCTGATTACCTGCCCCAGGACACCTTTGTCTGGGCCAAAGGGTATTTAGAGAGAGGAAAGCAGCTGCAGCCGTAGCCACCACTATTTTATCTGCCTTCTGTCTGGAGTTTAAATTTTGTGTGTCATACTGACGCAAGACACTAAGATGGTTCAAGTGTTGTGCTAATAATGCTTAGTGTTTTTGGCAGCAAGCCAGGAACACACTGTACAAAGAAAAAGCTAGACAGACCATGACAATTTTCAAGTGCTTATAGCTTGTTCAAATCTCAAAAAATCTTCAAGGGGCCAGAAAAAGGCTCCCTTCTACTTTCTACCTTTCTTTTGGTGGAAAGGAAGTAAATAAAAAGAACTGCAAGTAAGCAAGGTCTTTTCAAAGCAGAAAGCATTACTATTTACAGAACTACCAGAAGTACTGCAAATCTACCTCTCTCCTGAAAAATTCGGAAGACATCCCCGTGATAAAACAACAGCAAACCCCAACTTGTAATAAGTCAGTTATCTCTTAGATCTTCATCTGGTTAAATCCTAATTCTAGGGTTCTGACGATACATTTGTAAAAATGCCAAAAGTAGTTCAAACATAAAGGACTTTGAATACAAACGTGCTTTAGTGGTAATAAATCTATCTATTAAGATAACAACTTCGAACAACTAATTGTATAGATCTTCTCATAACTACAGAATATCATGTAGACATAAACAAGGCTTACTTTAGTCTTCAGCAGACTATCATTATCTGACTTTATACAATAGAGCTATTAATTATATTAACTTTCATTACTTGCCACTTTATACTTTTGCAAGGCATTATAATTCAGATGCTGAAAAAAATATCCATTTAGCTTCAGAAGCAATCAGTTTGATGAAAGGCAATTCATAATTGCATGACAGACTAGAACTGTTGGCCAAGCCAGCAGAAAACTAAGACTTAAAAAAAAATGCTTTCTCTCTATAAGCCTTGATTTGACCTAGTTAGAACCTTAAACAGATTTGGAATCCTTCTGTAAACTTTTAAAGGTCTTGCCCACAGGAATACATTTGCAAAACTGATATAATCATTCCAGAGTTGTGTCTAGTCCAAGCTATAAAAAAAATTGACAAACATTGGGAGTAAATATTCCCAGAAAAGGTACTTGTTTAGAAACTTCCAATCCAGGTAGCTAGATGTCCAGTGAGTGAGCTTAAGCAGTTTCAGAACTAAATTCTCTACCAAAAAAAGAAACCCAAAAAACTGTTACAAAGATAGAAGTTTTCTATATTGGGCAAAAAGTGGTTTTAAGAAAGGATCAAAAAAGTTCAAATTTTGTCCAACAGAGTCCAATAGATTGATCTACTCAACATCTTTTCAAATTTAAAATAAAATCCCAGGAAGCAGACTCTCTATGGTATAAAGCAAAAAAAAGCAGCACATAAGATTAGTAACAAACACTACAGAATTTGTGTCAAGCATTTTGTTTCAGACAAGATGAAAATTTCCTCTCATGTTTCTAAATTGGCAGGAGATTAAGCACAGGCAATATTCTTAACAACTGTCATACGTTACTGCTCTTCAAGTGGGCTCTGTTACGAATGGCAGCAGGTACGTTAAGTCTTTCATTTTTCCATCTAAGACTACTGTGAGTGAGGCTCCCTAAATAAACAGTTAAAAAAAAAAAATCAAACCAAAATAGAATGAAGGCCAGCATTAGGCATTTTCCCATCTTCTTCCCATTCAATTTACTGTATAGAGACAGATGGTGAAATGAAGCAGGGACTCTTTCTGAGGCTAAATAATTTACATGGAAGAGCTTCTAGCCTCGAAGTTTTCTTCTTGGAGATGAACGGACCATAACATGTCCAGTAAATAAAACTCCTAAATCTCCCTCCCCTACCCAGAATGACCCTAACTAGTGTTCCTATAGCTAATCTATATCCCCACATCCTGTGTTGTACATCAAGTCTTTGTATTCACTTAAAATCTGACAAGTTTATTTTTGAAAATACTTACAAAATATATCGTGACTTGAAAATGTGACTGCAACACAATAGATCTGTCTTCACTCTGAATTATTCACAGGCAATATCTTGTTCATCTCCATACAATTTTTATTCTTACCAAAACAAATAATACCAGACCGTGGCAGGGGGATAGGGGAGCACGCAGTAGCTGTAACCTATCTTGTCCTAACCAGTCCAAAGAAATTCTACATGGGGAGATTCCTCTGGATATTACTTTGACTTCCTTAATGAAATTCAGGTGTAATCCCTAAGGCTCTATAGCAGAGAGTACCTTTAGCTCAACTACTAAACATGGTATTTGCCAAAAGGGGATTATGTTTAGTTGCATCTTCTGTGAATATCAACAAGTATAGAGCCACTATTTAAAACACATTTCAAAAACACACTCAGCTTAAAATTCACAACGGAACAAAATATAAACAATCTGTAAAACATATTAGGAATTTTCTTGAAGATTAGAAAGACTTCAGTTTCATTTGTATGAATTTTATTAAGGCCAATTACAGCATGAATTCCTGCACTTGCCCTCTTCCAGCCCTGATGTAACAGAAGTTTTCTAAGATGACCTATATCAAACAAGTATAAAACTATAATCAACTCACTGATTTGGAAAAAGATTCAAACTAAATAGCAAATTGTTTTTTTTTACCATAAGAAATACTTCTGGGGAACAAAAGGTCTGATTCTTCTCCCACACTGCCACAGCACAGTCCATGATGTGATTCAGAGAGGTTTTCCACCAGCACGCAATGGGGCCCAACCAACTTTTGGCTCAAACTCCTCTCTCCCTCTTCTTTTCCCTGAACAGACAACTTTATCCAGGAATATCATTTTGGTAAGGTTACATATTTCTTCAGTTCTTTCCACAAAGTCTAGATTAGGTGCAAAGCAGAGAGTCATGCCCTGTATTTCTTCTGAGAAACATTTCCCAGCAGCTTCAGTCTTCAATTTATTTATTTTTTAATCCTTTCATCCTGTCAATCTATCCTCTCCCACCTGAGACAGTAATGTAAGCAGTACTCAGAGCATTCCAGTAGTCCATAGGGTCTGAGATTGCTATTTGTTGCCAGATAGATCATGTGCATAAGTAAGAAAAATATAAATACTGACTAATGGAAAATGGAGGAATAGCTCTAAATGTAAAGCTATAAATGGATATTATCCTTAACAGCATTTTTTTCCCTTCTTTTGTTTCATGAACATATTGTATCTGTGATGCACATTTCAGAAAAACATCCCCAAAACTTGCTGATGCTTTACTTCCAAACATCAGAAATCCTAAAAATATTAAGATATTCACTTTAAAAATGAAATAGTAATTTTTTTAGGGAGAAAATTACAAAGAAACTTATGAAAAGTGCAAATAAGACATCTACAGAATCAGTTAAGGCTGATGTTTTTCCACAGGATCTCAAACTCAAGAAAAAAAAATGTACATCATTTCTAAATATCAACAGTCTAGAACTTTTCCAGGTTCTCTTAATCAACCTATGGTTTTCTTATACAAAACCTGTAAAACCCAATGCAATTGTCCAAGTGCAAGTAACCAGTAATACAACTGCCTGAGATTAAGTTGCTGTAGTTCTACTATGTGTTTCTATCCATCTCCAGATTCTGAAAGTTTTAAAATAGTAGGGAAAAAAGAAAACACAGAAGAGTCAGTGCTGACAGTCTTTGATTACCTTAGCTCCAACTATACATCCTTTATTTTACTAAAAAAATGAACTCTCTTAATGAAAATGAAATTGTCTTAACTCTTTTCATCACCTTCGTATGTTTATTATTCTCTTGTAAATACTTCAGGTCAAACACTCTTACCTGATTGTAAGATATACGACTGTGAGAAGGCGATGGTGGGGAAGGCTGTCTTAAACAGAGCAAAAAAAGCCTCAGATGAAGAGCAGAACAAATACTGCAGTGTGTGCTGGTCTTAATGAGAAAAGCCTTTCATGTAGAAGGAAACTGCAAGTTATGTGCTGCAGCTACATTTACAGTTCTACTAAAAGTCCTTTTTTGTGAGTATTTGCTGTTATACAGACTACTGATGCAGGAAATCTTAATGAAGCAGTAATTGATGTATTTTAACAGCTCTCACTACAAACTTGTCTTCCTATAGACCTTAATGACTTTAAGACACACAATGCTCTGCACTAATAACAGCTCTTCTGTTCAATGGATCAAATAATCCATTCAGAATTGTATTTGATAAAGAAAGGGTAATAATAAAGTTCAGGTTCTTTCACCTAGCTAACAGTATAAAGTACTCTCATGTATTTGTGACACTATATATACACTAGTGTATGTTACCTACAGAGTTTTCTCTCGCTTGTGTATATGAATAAACAAACTGATTATTTTTCTCAGCCTCTGTGCTAATTTTATAGCATAACTGTTGAGGTCTAGGAGAAGAAGCTTTGTACAGATCAAAAAGCAAGAACCTGCTTGGCCCAAACAGTAAAAGGAGCTGCAAGGGCAAGCAAAAAGCTAAGAACACTGTTTGCTTCAAAACTGTAACTACAGAGAAAGGTATCTGTAATGACTGATGGAGTAACCAGCTGAAGAAAATAAACCCATCCATGCCTTCCTCCAGGATTAGATCCAGAAATGGTTAACCTAATTCATGGACATGCTTGAAGATCAAATTCTTCAGGGTAATGTAACACATAAAATATACATACATTATTCTAATAGCCAAATCCTTTTAGAACTTAAAAATTGGTAACAAATCAAATGCCAAATGGGTGTTAGAACACACTACTGTTCATTTTCAAGTATGCACAGAGAAAGTTTTTTCACCCAATTCCTGTACCAAATATTTTTCCTGTATTCTCATTCTGACAACTATAGTGTGTTCCATCTTGCTGTGAAAACAATCTGCAAACACTGCAGCAAAGGGCAAGGGGAGTACTTCCAAATTGGAAGGAACAGACATCAACCAACCAACCAGTCCAAGCAGTACTGACAGAAAAAGTAATTGCACAATAAAGTAATACATTAAATCTAAAATCAACTGTTTCTCACTGGATGACCTCCAAACTTCTAAAAGCAACCTGCAAAGGAAATAAAGATTGTACATAGACTCTTCATATTTACTCCCTTGTATTTACTCCTTTACTATTTATACACAAGATTGGAAAGGTTTTATAGGCTGTTTGCCTGTTCATTTTAATTACAATATGTAAGGGGTTTTTGTTTTGTTTTGTTTTTGTTGAAGAAACCTCATCACATTTGCCAAAATCTACTTTAGATTTCCACAAGATGCTTTAGGCCTACCAAAAGCAAACAAGTATTCGAGATGAATTCCTATAGCATGCCACAGTTTATTAAAACTGAAGAAATCAGCGGGACCAAGAGACTGTTGAAAAAGGCAGGAAAGCCCAAAAATCAGAGGGAGAGATGAAGCCATCAGCTGACTGGAGACAGGTCACACAGACAGGGTATAGAAGGGACACAGCATTCTCCTGCTGTGCATACTGTCCCATTTTGTACACTCAGTACATCATGGTGTGCATCCGGGAACACTTTTCTAACTACAAAACCAGGTGAAATATGCTTGATAATGAAATAAAGACAGGAAAACCTGGAACAAACTACTTTGTGGGGATAAATATGGAAGGGGGGATCTCCACACTGTCCTAAAAAAGCAAGTCAATAGGATGTTTGCATGTGAATAACACACAATGAAACTCAAAGAATTGACACTTACAAGGACAGATTTCCTGGAGCAGATCTCCTGGGAACAGGCCAAGACTTTCCATACAGCTATGACCAAGATGCAGTGCTCTCCTTGTCAAGGTAACCTGTGGGATCACCTCCTGCCACTGCCTATTTCCACAAAACGGGCAGAAGCTTGTACTGCCATCACGATCTTCAGCATAAATCAGAAAAACTGTTTTAACTAAGATCAAGTTAAAATAAAAGCTCACACTAAGCACAGCTAAGGAAGGATGTGCGTTAAGTGACTGTGTCACACTCAAGCACAGACTGCATATGCCTCTTATCAATCCTTTTGCTCCTACCTGGGTAGTGATGACCACCTGATTCAACAGTGTTACATTCATGCAAGCATCCTGCAGCCAAAATCCTATTCCCAGACCAAAGTGTAAAATCTAAGATCTTTTACCTCCACTTTTTCAAGAACTTTGCCCCTTCCTATCAATTTCCATTTATCTGGCAGTAAAAGCCAGTGGCAGTAAAGACGTTAGCTGCATTCTGTGAACAAAGCAGAGAGGGGTGAAATGGATCAGCATGTTCTTCCAGTAGTTTTTCCTGGAAGGATGACTGAAAACTATAGAGAAGATTGCTTGTTACCTCTCCAAACTCCTAACACAAACCCAAAACACTGCTAATGGCTATTTTTGTGGAAGAGCTAAAAAAAACCTAAATACCATCATGGTTATATCTCTTTGAAAGCTTACTGTTTATCCACATACTTCGAAAGCCTTTGTTTCCATCCTGCAATGTGCAGAGCAGGGCAAAGTAACAACAGTGTGCCCTGGCCATCTCTTACTCATTTGGTTCACATGCATGTAGAGAAAAATAAACAAATCTCAGTAAAACAAAGTGATACTAAATTAGTGCTGAGAAACAGCAAAATAATCTGCAGTGACAGATCTTTCAGTACTGTCAAGGAACATGTATTTTAACACATGAACAACACACATGCTGACAACACACATCTTGATAGACAACAAAAGCTTTCCTTCCAATCGATATGGACCATATATATTCTTATTTGAGTTTCTTGAGATACCATGAATGTGTCAATGATCAGTTATTCTCCCTTAGTGTAATCATTATAGGACACAGGTACAGGAGTAGATACACTCCTGACTTTGGATCTTCAGCTCTATATGTTCCACAAAGTTTCAATTAAGAAATGCTTTATTCGGGAAGAAGTGATGTTTAATCTGAAACCCTGCATTCTCTGGAGGATTCTGTCCCAGGCGTGGTCTGTTCTAGTTCAATTTGTTCTGAAATTTATTTAAAACACCTGGCTTATATTCAAAGCTTTTACTTTTACTCACTAATAGTTTTGTTAAAGTGTGCAAGACTTTCCATTTTACACCGAGCATTTTCAAAATGTGGTTTTGGTTTTTGAGTTTTTCTAATGTACAAAATATCTCTTAACAACTGAAACTGAGAATTGAGACTTCTCCTCAATGCTGCAAAAGAAACAGTTTCACTCATTATATACGTTGTTCTGTTTCTCTATGCTGAAACAGACTGATCACTAAATTCCCAAAACAACAGCTGAATGCATTTTAAAACGACTCCACCCTAATAATTATGCCAAGTGAAAAATAAAGTTCTCTATAAAATGGAGACTGATGGAGAAGCCTGAGAGTCTGTGTAGCAGACTTCATACAAGCTGAGGAATTCCCCCATGTTTTTTCATCGTAGGATCATCTAATGAGACTGAACGTGTACAGTGACATGAATCCCAGGAACCTGAAGGAAATGGCTGTCACAGCTGTCAAGTCCTCAATGACTGGAAAAAGGGAAATATCACTCCATTAGTACAAAAAGGAGGAAGGAAGACCCAGGTACTGCAGGCCAGTGAGCCAAACCTCTGTGCCAGAAAAGATCATTGACCAGATTCTTCCAAAAGCTATGGTAAGGCACATGCAACACAAGGACATGATCTGAGATAGCCAGCATAGCTTCACCAAGGGCAAAATCGTGCCTGATCCATCTGGTGGCCTCCTGTGATGAAGAGATGGTATCAGCACATAAAGGAAGAACAACTGATGTCATCTCCCTGGACTTCTGAAAGGTCTTTGACATGCTCTGACACTACATCCTTATCTCTAAGATGGAGAGATATGAATTTGAAGTGTGGATAAAGAATTCATCTGTGGATAAAGAACTGGTTCGATGGACACAGTCAGAGAGTTAGTGTCAACAACTTTATGTTCAGGTGGAGGCTGGTGATGAGTGGTGCCTCTCAGGTGTCCCTCTTGGGACTGGTACTCTTCAACATCTTTATGAACAATCTGGATGGTGGGATTGAATGTACCCTAAGAGAGTTTACAGATAACACCAAGCTGAGTGGTGCACCTGTTATGAGAGATGTGTCATTCAAAGGGACCCAGGCAAGCTCAAAAATTGAGCCCATGTGAACTGAATCACATTCAACAAGGCCAAGTACAAGGTGCAGCACCTGGGTTAGGACAATCTCAAGTATGTTTACAGACTGGGAGAAGAAGTTAGGAGCTCTAGTGGACAAAAAGCTGTATGTGAGCCAGCAGTGTGCATTCTCATTTAAGTAATAGCCTGAAACAATAAAGATGTTTGAATATGCCAGTAATTGAGTTATTATCTCAGCAAATCTGCTGATAACCTAGCACAGTTTCTCAATAGCTTGAAATGGGGCAGCTCCTAAAATTATCCAACATACATCTGTTACAGGATATCTGCATTTCTGAAAAAACAAGGGGATTAAAATAGGTATTCATGCAACTTTTATTCATGCTTTTGTTTGGAAGGACACTGGGCTAATCCAAAATACTCTAAAAATTTTGATGTAACCTAAATACACCATAAACAATATATATCTATTTATTTAGCGTATACAAAAGCTGTCTACCATTTTCTCCTTACTTTCTCTGTTTTAACATAACTAACTGCACCTCAGTGACTCTTCAACACACATAAGGAACACAATTTGATACAGAAGTATTTGTTAATCTTTGCTTAAAGCTAGAGACTTTAGCTCAGCTGAGCTTTTTCATCCTCAAACTTGTGGAAGAAATGCTGACTTCATTTAAATGACAGAATAATGATGGCAAATAAAGGAGAAAAACCATTAACCTTAATCTATCACCAGTATCCTGAAAAGTATAATACATTTCATAATTATGAAGAATAGTGCTTGACAATGGTAATAGCTAGACTGATGTAATCTGTTACATTGCACGCTGATGACCTTAACTGTGATTTTAAAAAATGGTGTGTGTGTGTGCTTATACACATATATATATACACACCATGCACAATTCATGGATACGTACATATGAACACACTTTTTCCAAAGATGTCATTGAATATTTGAGAGAAGAAGAAAAACAGGATTACCTTAAAAATTTTTGGTTAAATAGAAATAATAACTGAACAGAAATTAGTTACTTTTTGTATGTTTGGAAGCAATTATTCACAGTCACCGGAGAGAAACCATTATTCAGTACAATGTTTACTTCTTTATTAAGTTGTGATCAAGCTGTGGATAAAAAATTCTCCCACTTCCCCAGCACAAGATACAAAAGTAAAAGAAACAAAAAAATTATGGTCCAAATCTGACAGGACAAGGAAGCCATTTTCTCTTTTTCCTCCTTCCGTTGACTTGATTCTATTCTATTCCTATTATTTTTATGGCTTAAAAACTGTATGCATACAAGAGATGGACAGCGTCACATGAGTTTGTTACAAAATATCTTTTGAACCACAGTAAAAGAATTTAACATCCTTTTAAAATCATCATCACAATGATACATCACGTCTGCTTCTGCTTTTCTGCTCGTCTGCTGTGCTTGTTCACAAAGCAAACATTGAAGTCTTTAGCCTGTCCTAAATTAGTGTAAGATTTAAAGAAAAAATATGGAACTCCATTTTTTATATATTTTAAAAGCATGATTTCTGGGAAGAAGATTCACTGACTTTGGCTAATATTTTCTCATTACACAGGATATCTGGCTATCATACTTAGGACAAATTATGACAGAAGGTGGTAGAAAAAGAAAGTGACAAGAAAATGAGGAATGTAAGCCAGTCAGATGGTTAAGTGAATAAGCAGCTTTAGGATAGGGCTAACTCAACAACCCAAGTTATAGCATTAAATATCAACTATTGGTAACAGTTGATGAAGGAGAAATGAGAACAGAACTTTTAACAATTTCCTGCAACTAACTATTCCCAGTGACTACAGAGGAAATTTAAGCCCCTGCATATAACATAGTTCCAACTGCATCTTTCCCCCTAATTATTTTTTGGGATGGAATTTTTGATATATACCACATATATCTGGTGGACGACAGGTTGGCCATGAGCCAGCAGTGTGCCCTTGTGGCCAAAAAGGCCAATGGCTTACTGGGGTGCATTAAAAAGAGCGTGGCCAGCAGGTCAAAGGAGGTGATCCTCCCCCTCTACTCTGCCCTGGTAAGACCTCATCTGGAGTACTGCGTCCAGTTCTGGGCTCCCCAGTACAAAAAAGACAGGGATCTCTTGGAAAGAGTCCAGCGGAGGGCCACGAAGATGGTGAAGGGCCTGGAGCATCTCCCCTATGAGGAAAGGCTGAGTGAACTGGGTCTGTTCAGCCTTGAGAAAAGAAGACTGAGAGGGGACCTGATCCAGGTCTATAAATATCTAAGGTGTGGGGGGCAGAATGGCGAGGCCGGACTCTTTTCAGTGGTGAGTGGAGACAGGACAAGGGGAAATGGCTGGAAACGGGAGCATAGGAAGTTCCGCACAAACATGCGCAAGAACTTCTTTACAGTGAGGTGACGGAGCACTGGAACAGGCTGCCCAGGGAGGTGGTGGAGTCTCCTTCTCTGGAGATGTTCAAGACCTGCCTGGATGCCTACCTGTGCGACCTGCTGTAGGGAACCTGCTTTGGCAGGGGGTTGGACACAATGATCTCTGGAGGTCCCTTCCAACCCCTACAATTCTGTGATTCTGTGTGATTCTGTGATATGCTGGAGAAGAGACGAGAGGCCACCTCTGTGCTCCCTGCAGCTCCCCGAGCGCTGTGGTGTGCAGTGAAGGAGGTGACAGGCTGTGCGGTGGGAGCTGAGGGCACGGAGCTGCCCGGGAGGGAACGGCTGTGCCTGAGGTGTCAGAGCCTGGCGTGGGCTGCACGGAGAGGTGGCTGAGCCTTGTGCTGTGTCAGTGCTCAGGAGGTGCTGGGCTGTACTCACAGTAATAGGCTGTAATCTCTGCTGAGCTCCGGTGGGCAGCCAGGCAATGGGACTTGCGTATTCTTTTAAGTCTCTTCTAACTGAACTAATCTATTCTATTTTAAGAAGATCACCAAGTATATCCCAAAACGAATGTACAGGGATTAAGTTGTTAATTCAGAGAAAAAGCCTTTAAGCATGCTCTGTTGTACTCAGCTAATCTCTTTTCATAGAGTAAAGTTGATCTTCCCATCATAGTTTTGAAAGACTACAAAACATTCTCTACTATTTCCCTCATCATGAAGAGATAGTTTCGTGTGATGTTACATTTATAAACAAAAAGCTTTTGGCTGGCACGATGACAGATATATGCATTTAGCTATTTTTGTTCAAGCAAGATTTTCCGCAGATTTTTCTTTTTTCTAGTTTTAAAACCATTATAAAAAAAAAAAAAAAAATTGATCAGCCCAGTTCCTTAAGGCATGTGATAAGTAGGTTTGGTGATAGTGTAAAAAGAAAGCACTATAGGATGATGGAATAAACTATGTTTATCTAACACAGATGAAGAGCAGCAGAGGTGTTTCACCACCAGCTGGTAACACTGATTCCAAACAACTTAGGTCACATCTCCACATGAAAACGAAATTTCAGAAGTCTGCCATCGTATCTCCTCTCCCTCTTTCCCCAGTCAGCTCCTTGGCTTTCCTCTCCTGTTGTAGGAAAGATATTCAGTCCCATTTCAAAATTACTGGGATTCATTTTGTGCTACCTTCTTAATGCATGACAACTTCTTACAATAATACTCTAGTGCTTTTCCTGTTGTGATTTTAAAGGTTGTAATTCTTGGGCTTTACAACAGTTTTTGTGACTTCTTCAGTATAATATCAGAGAAGAATCCCTCAGAACAGTTACAATATCCATATACAAGTTTCTTCACTTTGTTTAATGCCATCAAAACTAATTTAAATCACTATACATATCAGAACAATTCAGTCTCCTTGCTAAATATTAGAATCATAGAATTCTTAGAGTCAGAAAGGACCTTTAAACATCAGCTACTCCAACTCTCTTGTGATGAACAGGGATATCCTCAGCTAGATCATGTAACCCAGGGCTAATACCTGATGTTCTTCAAATATAGACAGGCAGCTGTTTCATAACATGCAAATAAATTGTATATATTGAGTTCTGTTTTCATTCCTCATAAATCAGTCCCGATATCCTCTCCAAAGCAGGGTCAACTTGATGCAGGAACACACACAGTTATTACTCTGGCACTGAGATGGTTGAAAGAGTCTGGGCACATGCCATATAAGGTGATCTAGAGTACTGTTGCTTACAGTTATACTTCATTCTTAGGTAGGTCGTAGATGTTCAAGTTCCGAAGTAAGATTTACTGGCAGCTAGTTCTAGGACCTTCTGAAGGCTTCAGTTTCATATGTCTAGTGCCAACAAATTCCAGGTGATTCAGAACACCTGGGAGATATTCCCAGAAGTTATTGATTAATTCATTCATTACATTCAGCACTATTTAAAACAATCTAATAACTCACATACCTCCAACTTTAAAAATCTGACTCTTCTGGAGAAATGATGATGCATATATTTTCATGGGCTACTACAAACACCTTTCTACACTAGATACTTTCAAGAATTTTCTTTAAAACTAGCAACAATTATACTTGTATAGCAAGTCATACCTGTTATAATAATTTTATGGGTTGACAGTTGGATACAATGGGTTGATGGGTAGACTTGATGCTTAAAAGTTTTTTCCAACCTTAATGATTCTATGATTTTATGATTATTAACAGGTGAAGTGCATGTCAAGACCCACGACTGGTTATTACGACATTACATCAACATATCTTCAGGTTTTGGAAGCATTTTGTGCTTGGGAGATAAAACTTACTAAGAATGAACAGATACAAAGAAGTGAGCAGAAAGCACTACACACAGCCCTTAAGTATCCATTCTATTCCTCATTTCTATAACCTCCATAAACTGGTCATTTTCTTCCCTTAAAGGTTTATACTTCTTCCTCTCCTCTCCTGGATAGCTTTCAACTATGTGACAGTGAAGAAATCAAACACCAAAATAGCAGCAGCTACATATCCTCTTCATGACAGTGTAATTTCTTCTGCCTTAAGGCAGTGTCTAGCACTGAAATCTAGCTATTTACTTATAACTGGTGCTATATTACACCAAAGAATTAACTCCTACTTATATAAAATGTGCACAAAGACCAATTTACTCATAGTGGTCCTATTTAGAGTTTAGAGTCCAAGCCAGCATTTCCTTTACAGCCAAGTCAGCGACAATATTTGGACAGAACTCTAACTACAGAGAATGCAGAGAAACTCAAGCCCTAGTGCTACTTCCATTCCTGTAAATAAGAAACCAGAAAGCAAATGTCCGTGCATGCCCTTTCTTTTTGCTTTAGAAGCTGCTTAGAATTGTCATAAGTTTTAAAAGAAATAATCTCAGAGAATTTTAAAAAT
Source organism: Lagopus muta (assembly GCF_023343835.1). Lineage (NCBI taxonomy): Eukaryota > Metazoa > Chordata > Aves > Galliformes > Phasianidae > Lagopus > Lagopus muta. The sequence continues at coordinate 17,231,499 of NC_064472.1, forward strand.
TGTTATACATAAAGACAAAGGTATCTGAAACACACTTTTTCATAACTATTAAAATGTAAACATCTGTATAAAGGGGTCTGTTATTGATATGCTCATTTGAGTTTGGATGCATGAATTCTGACAACCATACAAAACCACGAGGGTTTCAACTGAATCGAGCAAGAAAATAACAACATACATTTTGACTAAAAAAAGAGAAAGAAAATAAAATGAAGAAAACAGTAGAAAGAGTCACATCGGGTAGAAGAGCAGACCTGTATATGCATTTCTTCATATATTGTTTCATCTGTTTAGAGGATAGTTGTTCATTGACACCGAGTGTGGTTGAGTTTAAATCATAATTCCTTTGGTTCATGGTTCATTTGCAACCATTTTCTCAGATGTGTCTGTAGAAGCAAATTAAATGTGTCCATAAGTATTCTGGAGAACTGAGGCCAACTGGTACAAAATGACACATGTCTCGGTTGGTAAACTTCCCTAGTCTGCAAAACAGAGTGGCCTCACAGAAACTGCCTTTGGGGAATGATCTCTGGAACACTGACTACCGAACAGTGTCCAGGAATTAGCTCACTGGTTTTGGCATCAAGTTAATCTGGACATTTTTCTGTAAAACTTTTAGTTTGGACTTAGCTAAGGATATGCAAAATGTTTCCAGGTTGGTTTGCATCCACACAGAAAGAAACTGCAACCCATCAAACCATCTTCAGCTGGTACATGGGAAATAATGCAATGTGATGTTAATTCAAACCAGGCAAAATTGGAGAGCAAAGCAGAGGAAGCTATTTTGTTATTGCCATAAAAAGGCAGGTAAGGGATAGCATATTAAAAACTGTTCCTATGTCTGGGGAAAGGAAAAGAACAAACTACACATGCAGCCATCATAAGCCATAGCCAAAAGAGACAACTGCCATTAAAGTCTGGATAAAAGCCATTAATTTTCTATCCATTCAGTGCAGAGAGGCACAGAAATGACTCTAACATTGTATTCATAACCTATGTGGTTATCTGACTTAGCATGGTTATTCTCTTTACCCTACATAAGATGACATGGTTATCCAACTTGAGGACAGTTGTGCCAACTTACCCTGGCAAACTGATACTGGAACAAGCCAGAGACAAAGGATGCTAGAGTCTGCAGTCAGGAACACCAGTGCAAGCTCCTACATCAGATGAAGCCACTGCCTCAGTGACTGGTGCATCTCATCTCCTTGTGCATGAAGTAAGAGGAAATGCTTAAAATCACGGCTGCATCCACACAGTACGCATTTCACAAAATCCTGGTTTTGTTGGGCACATCATAGAATGCTGTTTCAGCCATATTCTATAACATTCCTCAAGGTTGTACTTTTCTTAAATATAATCCAGTTTGTGACAAACAGAATACACACTGGAATTTCCCAGCCTCTGGAATTTACGAGATTGCCCACTGTACTAGGAAACCCTACTGCTCTATTTTGACTAATCTGTTTTGCTATAGGTCATAATGTATCTTAAACACACAGACTTAGTTAGCTCACATACTCAGGTTAAGCATATTTTGTATGTCTATAAGGTAAATTTGTCTAGAATTGTTTAATGTATAGATATCTCTTACAGTGGTCTCCTTTCCCTGTGGTAACTGCTATAAATTAAAAGTAGTGCAGAAAAATTATTCCAAATGTCAATACTTACAATTATCCTATCTTGCCAGCCACCTTAATGAGCATTGTCTGTCAGTACTAATTAAGATAAAATTACATCTCTATATACATCACAGTAAAATTGTTTACTGTTACAGTTATTTGGAAAATAAAACACTTATCTTCCATAACCATAAGACAAATAAGCAACTTCTCTGTATTAAAGTTATCTTCAAGGAAGCATTGATTTTGTAGCACATTTCCCTGTATTGCTATATCCCTACATTATATAATATTAATATATTAACTATATTTGCAATTCAAGTTTTACTACACCTGAAAATTAGGACCAATTCCATAGAGTAGTCAGGAGTTGCATCCTCTAACGCAGCTCCTATCAATAAGTGTTGAGACCTTAGGTTCAGAGGCCACTTCTACAAAGCAAAGCAATTTAATAATTTACCTCACAATATTATTCTAAACAGATTTCAGAAAAAAAGTTCTCAAAACATGCTTTCGAAAATCCATTTAAATTGTTCTTACTCCCTCACTCTTCTGGAACAACTTTCTCCTTTGACATCTGCAGTAAATATAGGATCCTGAAGGAAAAAAAGAAGAAATTCCAAAAGTATCTCTTGTGGCCATCTCTAATTTAACAAAGTCAGTCTATTTCAGTGAAAGAATGCAACAAGCCAGATCAGACATCCACTATCAAAAAGTGTTTCACTTCAGCACTGAAAGCCTAATCTTCTTCCAACTTGCACACAGCAATTAAGCCCAATATAAAGAAGAAACTCATAGATTAAAAACAAATTCCAATTCAAACCAGAAAGGAAGGAACACAGTTTACAGAAAATATTACCTATTGTCTTTCTTCTTGGTATTAAAATGATTATTCTATCTCAGCCTTATTATTTATATTTTTGGGAAATATCTAAATCCTTCACATTCATCAAATCATACAAACATTTTCCATTACAGTATCTATTTGAGATTGAGAGTGTTTTAATTTTCATTTTAATCTTTCCAGTCATTTAACTCTGAGACTTGAAAAACAGCTTATGGATTTTTTTTTTCCTCTTATAAACATTTTGTTACTCATTTATCAAACGACTATTGTGCACTTTTATAGAATGAGGAAATTACATATAATGAAAAAGAATAAAAACTTGCAGAGGTCTTAGCTTACATTGTATTACTACCTACATCTAGAAGATCAGACTGATAAAATGCAAATATGATTCATTTACTATCTCACTTTGTTAGAGACTCATCTAAATACCTAGATATCGTTATAGCTATTTATGCTAGAGACTCATCTCAAGTCTTAGGGGAAAGGAAGTGCTTTTTCAGTAACAAAAGACTAAATTCTCTGTTAAAAATGCGTTTTTTAAATGTAAAGATGCTATTATAAGATTTTAATTTTTCTGTATGTTAGAAAAGCTGATTTCTGTTGTAATATCGTATCTTAAGCATAAAATATGAGTGCTCCTCTTCAGGTTTTCTACTAGTTACGTTGTGCATTGAAATACAGGAATAGGGAAACAGAGTTGATGATATAATTCACACAAACTGCAGAGTACAACAACAATACAAGATCCTATAATAAGACAACATTATCAGTGAATATTCCTCTTGCTGGGTCAAAGGATTCAATAATTAACATCAAAGCCCTGACACTGAGCAAAGCCTCAGCTTTCATGTTTCAGACAATCTCTTCAGAGCTTCATTATGAGATTTACTTGCACTAATTAACAGAGATCAGAGTCAATTAGCTATTTGCAGGCTGCCCATCACATCACAAGCTACTTCTGTTTTCAGTGATACTGCATGACAGCAAACTAGATAGATTAATATGACACAAAACAATTTTCTTCCCTTTATACGCACCTCTAGATTTTGGTCATGTCTGTGCAAATATTGTCAAAGCTTTTAAAGCCAGTAAATGCCACGTAACTTTGAAGCTCTTCAAAAACAGTACTTTTTTTTTTTTTTTTTTTTTTTAAATTTTCCAACCCATAGTGACAATATCCAAAAAACACTATTACAAATAATTCTAAAAAACATATAAGTATTCTTTTAACTAAAAATCAATCTTCCTGTACAGATACTTTTTTACTTCTCTTTCAGAAGGCAATCAAGAGAAGTAAATAATAAAATAATTGGTGTATTCAGATGACAGTTGCCTTGCAAACTCTCTAAGGAGGGGCAGAAATAGCAGGTATGGTACCACACTGCTTTTGGACCAGAGAAGAGTTTCACTTTGCAAGCATCGGCAGTGTGAGCACTGAAGAAGTGTCCATTCATCTGCCAGTTCTATACTTCACGGAACACCTTTTTCTTTGAATAGAGCATAATCTTCTGTTCTCAATTACAGGCTCAGCAACAAGTAGTAGAAAAGGTTTCTAAGTAGTATATATAAAGCTTATGATGATAATGAATACACTGGCTCCATCTTTGAGTTGAGTCAAGACAGGCCTATAATATCACAGAATCACAGAATCACAGAATCACCCGGGTTGGAAGGGACCCCAAGGATCATGTAGTTCCAACTCCCCTGCCTAGCAGGGCCACCAAACATACACATTCAGATCAGGTTGCCCAGGACCCCGTCCAACCTGGCCTTAAACACGTCCAAGGACGGGGCATCCACAACCTCCCTGGGCAGCCCGTTCCAGGGCCTAACCACTCTCCTTGTAAAGAACTTCCCCCTAACATCTAACCTAAATCTTCACTCCTTCAACTTAAAACCATTTCCCCTAGTCCTGCTGTTGTCAGCCCTTTTGAAGAGTTTACTCCCCTCCTGGGTGTAGGTTCCCTTCAGGTATTGATAGGCTGCAATGAGGTCACCCCGCAGCCTTCTCTTCTCCAGGCTGAACAAGCCCAACTCCCTCAGCCTGTCCTCATAGGGGAGGTGCTCCAGCCCCCTGATCATCTTAGTCGCCCTCCTCTGGACCCTTTCCAAAATCTCAATGTCTTAATAATTAATTAATAATTAATTATGTTTATTATTATTATTATATTTAATTTATTTTTATTTATTTAATTATTTTTATTTATTTAATTTATATTATTATTATTATAATTAATTATGATTAATAATGTAATCTTAATTCTGCTCCATGAGAATGTGGACAGAAATACAATCCTAAATTTCTTATTGCTATGTATTTTGTGCTAATACATCACCATGACCACAGAATCATAGAATCACAGCATTGCTCAGGTTGGAAAAGACCTCAAAGATACAAGTATACACAAATTTCTTTCCTGAAGGCAGCCTGTGCCTGGACCTCAACAGCTGGATCTAAGCCATGACTTCAGACCAAGAGAGGAGCACTTGCAGCACTGTGTGCAGTGCCAGGACATCCCAATCTCAGTGCTGCCATGACACCATGATGAACTTCTCTGCCCAGCCTGCCTGCACCTGCCTGAAATCTCTGGAAAAATATAACTGGTTAGGTTACCATAAGAGAATCTGAAATGCTTTTTATTTTGTTTTACCTAATTTTGAAATTATCTAAACCACATTCTGCATTTTATATGACACCCTGACTTCTATAAATGAGATCTGCTGAAATTTTCACATACCAGAAAACTAAGATGTCACAAAATTAGTCCTTCACCCAATGAGACTGTGTTCACAGAACCATTACACAGTATCACATGAGTATGCTGTTAGCCCAAGAGACATTTGAGAAGCAATATGTTCATAGACAAACAATTCAATTTTTGCCTTACTGACTCTGTTCCAGGGCTGGATGACACAGCTTTTCTCACTAATCCAGAACTGACTGTAGTATAGATTATGTCTACACCTCTGTCCCTCCTTTTCCCACGAGGAGATTTCTTTACATCAGTGAAGACTTCTGCAACGTATATTACGTGATTAAAAAAGAAAAAAAAAATAGGAATGAAAAAAGAAATGATGGAAAAAATAGCCCCCGAATTAGTGTTTTACTCTAAATCCATTCAAGTGCACTGTTTATTTTTCATCAGTCTCTGGAGAAGGCTTTCCAAAGTAATTTGGGCTTTAAGAAACTCATGACCCACTGGATTTTCAATAGAATTTGAACTCCAAGCAATCACACTGTTCTTAAAGATGGAAGCTCGGCTGCAATGTCATTAATTCATCTCTGCAATTGTTTTTAGAAAAAGTTTTAGTACTGAAAAAGTTTTGAGTAAAAGGCAACTGCAAGGACAGGGACTTGGCAAAAGCTGTCCTGGGAAACAAGATTAGAGATATACTAATTGAGACAAATAGACAAGCTAAGAGAAACTGAAAGAAAAAAGATCAAGGCTAAGGAGATATAGTATTTTAGAAGAGAAATATTTCAGTTTTTTACAAAAGCCTAGATCCATAAAAGTAAAGCTATCCCCACTTCATCTCTAAATCTTGTCAGTTCCCTTTCTTCAGAAAAATGAATTCTCAAAGCTCAGCCTGCCACAGAAGATTACAGTCTGGAGGCTACCTCCTGCATATCTGTATCTACATAGCACGCTTCAAAAATAAGGTCTCCTATTTCTTAGAATCATAGAATCATATAACAACAGTTTGGGTTGGATGGGACTTTCAAGATCAACTAATTCCAACTCCCTGATATAGGCAGGGACACCCCCCACTAGACCAGGTTGCTCACAGCCCCATCCAGCTGGCCTTGAACACCTCCAGGGAGGGGGCACTCACAACCTCTCTGGGCAACATGTTCCAGTGTCTCACCACCCTCACAGTAAAGAATTTCTTCCTCATATCTAGTCCAAATCTAAGTCCAAATCTAGTCCAATGCTGTTCAGCTTAAAGCCATTTCCCTCAACCTTTTGCTACGTGCTCTTATAAAAAGTTCCTCCCCAGCTTTCCTGTAGGCCCCCTTCACATACTAGAAGTCTGTTATAAGGTGTCCTTGGATCCTTCTGCAAGCTGCAGAGCTCCAACTTTCTCTCAGCCTGTCCTCACAGAAGAGGTGCTTCAGCCCTCTGACCATCCCTTTGGCCCTCCTCTGCACCTTCTTCAACAGCTCAATATCCATCTTGTGTCAGGGACCCCAGAAGTGGATGCAGTACTCCAGGTGGGGTCTCGCAAGAGCAGAGCTGAGGGGCAGAATCACCTCCCTCAACCTGCTGGTCACACTTCTCTTGATGTAGCCCTGGATATGGTTAGCTTTCTGCCAGTGCGCACTGCCAGCTCATGTTGAGCCTTTCACCAACCAGCATCCACTCATCCTTTTTCTCAGAGGTACTCTCAAGCCATTCTCCATCCAACCTGTATTTGTGCTTAGGATTACTCTGATGCAGGTGCAGAACCCTTGCACTTGGCCTCTCTGAACTTCACAAGATCGGCATGGGCCCACCTCTCAAGCCTGTCCAGGTCCCTCTGGATGGCATCCTTTCCCTCTAGCATGTCAGCTGCACCTCTCAACTTGGCGTCATCTGCAAATTTGCTGAGGGTGCACTCAATCCCATGTCACCTATAAAGATGCCAAATAGTATCTGTCCCAGCATCGATCCCTGAGGAACACCACTCTTCACCAGTCTCCACTTTGACATTGAGCTGTTGTTTGCAAGTCTCTGACTGCCACCATCCAGCCAACTCCTTAATCAGCCACTAGTCCAGGATGCTGTGTGGGACAGTGTCAAACACTTTGCACAAGTGCAGACAGATGATGTCAGTTGCTCTTCTTTTATCCACTGACACTGTAACTCCATCATAAAAGGCCACCAAGTTTGTCAGGCATGACCTGCCCTTGGTGAAGCCATGTTGGGTTACCACCAATCACCTCATCTTTATTTTCCATGTGCCTCACTAGGACCTTCAGAAGGATGTGCTCCATGATCTTGCCAGGCACAGAGGTGAGACTGGTCTGTAGTTCCCTGGATCTTCTTTTTTTTCTTTTATTGAAAATTGGGGTTATATTTCCCCTTTTCCAATCAATGGCCATGACCTTTCAAATATGATGGATAGCGCCTTGGCAGCTTCATCCTCCAGTTCTGTCATAACCAGCGGATAGCTCTCACTAGGTTCCATGGACTTGTGCATCTTCAGGTTCTTTAGATGATCTCAAACCTGATCTTCACTGACAGCGAGCAGACCTTCCTTCTCCCAGTTTTTACCTTTGCTTTCTGCAGCTTGGGCTGTGCAGCTAGAACCTCTGCTGGTGAAGTTTCCATGTATTTCCATGGAAATTACAACAGATACAAAGAGCACAGAAACATCATTTGATGGAGCAAATACTCAGCTATAAAACAATATTTTTCCACATAGTTACCTTCTTTAACTCTGCATTTTCACCAGCGGTGAACAAGAGCCGCTATGCCATACCTACAAAAATCTGCATCCTCAGAGGGTGACCCAATGTTGCTGTCACTGCTGCTGAAGCGCACACCCACCACCTCATGGTAATCACACCCATTGGTCTGGGCTCCATGAACAGTCATTTTGCATGCTGTCTCTCTCCTCATGCCTACATAAGTGCTGAGAATGCCAGAAACCAGCCCAACACATGCATACCTTTGTGCAGGCTGGGCTCCTGAGCCATGGGGAGTACATCACTGATTGGTAGACTAGACTTCAAAATGCTTCTATTTCCAAAGCTTTGAAACTTTCTTGGATAGCAAACAGCTGCAATTTTTTCTTTTTTTTTTTTTTTGTCCTGCATTTGTTATTTTAATTAAGACAAATGCAGAGATATTTAAGTATATTTTATCCTATTTAATGAAAGTAACCATGGTGCCACTTAACAATTCTCAGTAGTTTAGTAACTTTCAGTAGAATTTGCTTCATAGACCACTTTTATCTTTTACTTTTCATGATTATACAGCTGAAGCATTACATATGGTTTTTACAATACTGAAGATTGCACTTGGTTTGTAAAGTTTTTCTAAATAATCTGAAAAATTTGGGTAACACTCTCTAACAGTTTTTATCTAGCACCTTATAGGCATGCTCTCTGCACCTCAGAAACAACTGAGGCAGTCTAGTACCCGCCTTGACAAACTAGGTCCCTATAAATCAGTCACAGTAGCACTATAACAGGAGTGCTGAGGACTGTCTCCTCATACAGGGAGACAGTCAGAAGAAAAGAGTCAAGCTAATTAGTCAAATTTCTGCTTAGAATAGCGGTATTACACTGGTGCCAATGCTGACCTTTGCTTAACACAGATAACTTGTGGAAAAAAAAAACATCTGGATCTGGATATGATTAAAAGGATGAAGGAGATAAGAAAAATGAGCCCACAGAAAGAATCATAGGATCAGAAACACCACCAGAAAATCCTGTCTACCTTCCATCACTATACCACTAAAGCAAAACCTAAAGATGGCTTAATATTAAACAATTATTATTGCGATGAAAATGGGTATTTTCCCATCAACAGTTGAATTTCCAGTGGCTTTTAAAAAACCTTAGAAAACAATACAAATAACTCATTACCCATCCCACCCCCCAGGAAAAAAAAATAACAACAACAAACAACATCACTAAGCTCTTTCTTGATAGCATAAGGTGATACCATTTGGCTGAATGCAACACTATCTGAAAATATTAAGGAAATCAGGATAGTTAAGTCCACTGTAAGCAATACAAATTGAAAATAAAGTGGAAAAAAAAATGCAAGATTGATTATCCAAGATAAATGAGGTCTGGGATTTCTCTGATGACTTCTGAGCTATCCCCTCCTTAGTGACCTCTCCTTCACTCTGAATGGAAAGAAGATGAAAAGCAAAATGAATCACAGAACAAGACTGAAGTGATTCTGCCCCCAATGTTTTTGGCTCAACTACACAACCCTGCACTGCAACCTATTAAATGTTTAGCTTATATTCAAGGAAGAGGCATGAACACAAGATTTCTTCTGAGTGTTATTTTCTGCCCGTCCAATTAAAGCATTTCTATGTATCAGTCACTTCCTGCCATGTCTCAAATAAGATGCCTTCAGAAAAGCAGATCTTTTTCAGCACTGCAATGGAGGCTGTTACTGACAAAGGTGGTCAAAGTCCCCATATTAAACCACAGATTTCCTTGTGTAAAGTGAAAGTTCCCCAAGACCAGCATAAAGACCAGACCTGAAGAGCAGTATGAATATGTACCTTGAAGTGAAACAATTCATTCTTTATTAGAGCACAGATTTTTTCAGTGCACGAAAATCCATACCAGCCATAAGTAAGTTTAGTTCTCCATTATAATCTCTCTCCTTTACCCCTAGGTACACGATGGCAGATTTTTCATAAAATGTTATCTGCCTATATTTTCATCCTTCAGCCACTTTTTCATTTCTCTAGAAGGATGTTATTATCCAAGCACCCCTGTTCTTTTCTGTATAATCTAATGAGCAATACTTTACGGCTGTATATTGATACAGAAATACTGCATATGTCTGCCGTCACATACACTATCTAGAGAAAAGAAGAAAAGGATACTGCTTATGTTCTTTATATTTAATTGTTTTATGTTTCTCATGACGAAGAACAGAACCAGTGAAGTCAATACACATTGTAAAGGCCTGTTTAAAAACTACTCACCTCATGATCTGTAATAACAGATTATCTGATTAAAGGCTCCTCTAACATAAGTAGATAAATTTATCATGCCTACAGGCATAAATGAGAGCGCATCTGCAAACTTATAATAATGTTTATCTATCGTTCTCTTTTGCAGCTCGATAACATACACTAAAGAAGCGTTTTAATAAATTCATCTGCTTTTTGTACTTCAGGGGAGGGGGAGAGAAAAGGAGAAAATGCAGACATCTCCAGTTTTCATGTAAGCCAACAATTTAAAAGGGGTCTATTACAGTACACTTGGCTCCTTACGGAACTACTCAAGAACCTGTCATATGGCATGCCAAGTTCTTTTAAACTCTCTGAACAGGTTTATTATTACTACTCTACAAAGTCTGCAACAAGTCTTGGCAAACCTACTACTCAACATGAGGAACACTAGACCAGATGTGTTTAGAATCCAAAAGAGCAAAGTTGCCATTTTCCATTTACAAGTCACCTTTAATCTTTTCAGCTAACCTTTAAAATTGTAGTTAGTCCAGGGTCCTGTCTACTTTAGCAAGATAGATAGATGGAAAAGTAATGAGAGAGTTCAGTTGTCAGAATAGCTCTTCTTTGGCTAAACCACTTTTCTATTACATTAATTAGTCTTTTAGTAAATGTAATAGGAGACAAACTGGAACAACTAAATGCTTCTGAGTAGAAAAAGGACGGTGCACAGATAAAATGTATTTCACTAAATAATTCACTGCAGCATCATCAGTAGGATGTACGTAAACATGCACGCAAACATCCAGGTTAATTTTGAATAATCTTTCCTTTCCCATCCCCCTTCCCATCTGTCTACAAGAAAACATCTGGAATGACAAAGCTACAATGTTAGAATTGGCCAAGATGTCGCTGATGCTGATGAAATGATCACTTAGAAAGTTCCTAATTTTCAAAAGGTCATATGACACAACATTGCAGTAATATTTATTAAACTCTGTACTTTTTAAAAGTTTCCGGCTTTCAGAACTGAGGTAAAAACAGCTTAGGAAAGAAAATTAAAAACCAAAATTCTGGAGCATAATACTGTGGCAAACAACGACAGCCCTAACAAACTCAGGCTGCAAGTAATCAGAATATAAAAGGTTTTTCATAAAAAAAAAAACATGTTATGTTAATGGCTTGTGGAGTCTTATAGTTTCTCAGAGGTTTATAAAACCAGCTAACACTTGAGCAATGAAAAATACTACAGCATTTCACAAAGTGTAAGCAACAATATATTTTAAGATGTACATAGTATTTTACTGAAAAGAAAAAATGTGTTTTCCCATCTGAAATTTTTACAAAGATACTGTTCTCTAAGCAACTCAACAAATCCAATAAGGAAAAGTACTTCTGTACTAAATTATTGAAAACCAGAGATAGGGTTCTCTGCTTAATGAAGGTTTATTAAAGAATAAAACCCTGAAATATGTTGTCTTAAGGAATATAAAAAATTATTATGACATTTGGTGGAATTTTTTTATATGTTTTGTTTTGGGTATTTTTGTTGTTTTTTAAAGTAAGGGGGAAAAATCACACCCATCATTTTATTATTAACTAAAGAAAGGCAAAACACCCTATCAATGAAGAAAAAATGTGCTCAAAATTCTGCAATTATACAACTCCCAAATTTCAAAGTTTTCAACAACATGTATTTACACTATTTAAGCAAACTTACATTACAAGGAATAATTGTGAAAGTAATTTTGGGTCTCCTGAGGTGGGCAGCACATTATCCATGGAGAAAATTTCTGTCTGGCTATGGAACACATGGAACAGATTCCATGTTTGTTCCCACATACAAGACACTTGCATGGATACTTGACGGAGATCTTCAAAATACATGCTTCCTCATATTTTCCATGTTACTATTTTGCATTAGAAAAATAATAATTAAGTAACTTAAAAAAAAAAAAGAAGACGACGAAGAAAGAAAAAACAAAGAGAGAGACAATAATTGTATATTTTAGGAAAAAGCTTATAATAATCATTTCCCAGAAGCAGCTAGGATAACAAAGAACCCAAATTTTGGGTTTTTTTTTGGTACATTTTGGTTTTTGTTTTGTTTTTTTCTTCTAACAGATAGAGATCCTAGAACAGCAGAAGCGCCGTGGTTTGACACAGCAGTTCAAGCAGTACAGCTCAGTGTTCATCCATGATTGATGAGCATATTTAACCTAAGACCCTAGTAACTTTAGATACTTCACCAATACAACCCACTTTCCTGAAAAAACCTTCCAAACTTCCTACTTACTGACAGCGTTTGTGCAAGTGTACTCCGAGAGCACATCCACACAATCTCAGCAATGATGGATTCTAATAGCATGGCAGCATGGGATGTTTGCTATGTAACTGTGTCTCCCACGGTAACCTAATTTCAGCGAGTTATGTAGGTGTTCTATGTTTTCCCCTGTAGAAACAAAAATTAGTTGCTCAAATCTAAATGACCTGATGGAAGTAAGTTGGTATCATAGTTGGTACTCTCAACAGCTTATGTACACTTATTCTCAGCTAAACGACAAAGATCAGCAGTTGGAGAGGTCATGACTGAGACCTCCCAGGATGATGAAGAAGAGCTGCTAATCATGCCACACGTTATGCAACTGCTGGGGGGAGTTCAAAAACGAATGCAGATTTCTACAAAGGCCTATGTACAACAGATAGATATCTATATAACTGTAGGGATAAATACTTACCTGTATGCACAGGAACATCAGACAGAGCCAGACACCCTTTTCCTCAGGGGAAATTCAGAGCCATGAGACACTATATGAGTTTTGGTCTACATGACCACCCCACTCCCTCCTATATACCTCAGAGATCAATGAAAGTCAGATTATCCATGTTAGTATTCTGATAACACTATGTCAATGGGGTGAAAGGATAAGCATATAGGAAACAAAAGCTATACTTGCATAGATCTGTGCTTCCTTTGAAAACAAAATTCAGTGATAACAAATTCCTTGGACAGAAGACTGTTTTACACAGGAATTTTTCCATTCAGGTCATGCAATAACACCAATCAATAATTAACTTTCTTAACTCTGAAGAACAAACATGCAGTGCACAACATATTGAAAAACTGAGCTATTTCTCCTGAGATGTGATGAAATATACCACATGACACAGACATCCTCCTATAATTCTTTGTGAACTTAGAGCCAGGACATGTTTGGTTACTGCTTGTCAAGTTAAGTTCACTTTCTCCTTTCAACGAGCAGCTCATACACAAAATATTCTTATTAATTAATGTTATTATTCCATAGCAACTTCCTTTACATTGTCACAACAAAGATCTGTCCATTGTAATGAGGTTACGTAAAATAAGCATCCTCCTTAGTTATATAACACCACCTAAAATGGTCTTTACATAAGCTCCTCTAACCAATGCTTTTTTTTTGCTTAATATATGTTTGACAATTAAAAATCAGAAACTTATATTATTAACTGAAACAATTAAAAATACTGAAACACAGTATTTCTACTCTTAAATTTCATGAAGAATTTATAAGCATTATTTTAAAAAAGAAGTTGATAAAGAACATTTAACTGTTTAACAATACTCAACAGACAGCTGATTATAGAAGGACATGTCAGTGCACATATGGCAGGCGGATAAATTATGCACATCTGGATTACTTTTGGCAAGAAACACAGCTAAGTGTCTAAAGCCAAGTTTAGCAATCTGTCACTATCAATATGTGCATTTATTTAAAAGACGTCAAGGATTCAAAGTCATATTTTCTATTTCTTCATAAATGTTCCAGTGCTTCATGAGACGGCAAAGCAGGTGACAAAACACATTGCTTAAATTGCCAAAGGCTGTATAAACAGGGATAATTTTGAACTCACCATGCATATAAGAACAGCCAAATTTTCAAGTCAACTCTATTCTTCATTAGTTTATAGTAAAATCTAGTATACCAACCAGGCCAGCCCAGAAACTTAACTGAAAATTGTTTAAATAAGGTGGCAAGTTCCAAGAATTTTTTTTTTAAATCTCATTATTAGAAAAGATGCAGTTATAAGCTAATTTTTAGCTGTAACTGTTTATTTTTAGCAATAGTTTAATGAGAAATGCCACCTCCTATCTAACTTTTTTGTCAAAGTAAAAAGACAGACTGATGCATCTTATGCGATCTTGCAGAACAAGCATAAAACTGAAAATTGATAACTCATAGATTTTCTGAATTTAAATCTAGCACAAGTAAAAAAAAACAGACAAACTCAATAGATACAGATTAATATGCCACTGGCATCAACTTTTTTTACACAAAATCAAATTAGGTGATTAAAAAGTCAGGGCTATTTTTCTCAAAACAACTGCAAGTACAACCAAAAGGCCTTTGTAAATCTACAGGTATTAAAAAGAAGTAAATTAAAAATTAGATTTTGTGACAAAGAGCCTATTTGCTTATGTATTATTAAAATCATTCTACTCATACTGAAAATGGAGGGTACTAGGGAAAATAGGAGGATAAAATAAATTTTGCCTATAATTTAATAAAATGTACACAAAAGTAATTTGTTGGAATTTCAAGACTGCCCATTGCTTAAGAGAAGGTGAAAACCACTTTGGCCAATGTTACTAGATTTTTGCTATATGAAATTCCATTCAGGTTTAGCTGAATGATCATACTGAAGTCATTCACACTTTTCTTGTGATTTATATATCCAAGAAGAACAAAACATCATTCTCTCATTCTGTTTCATTTATACTGGCTAGATGAACAGAGATGCAACATCATGCCTGTCTAAGTAAATTCTTCACTTCATAAGAAAAAGTCTTCTGTTGTGTCTCTTTAATGCAACACAAATTAACTCCTTCATCTGTCCTTATATTTGTATGTAAATTAATGAACTATAGAAAGGTTTTCATTTATTGTTGTAATAGGTCCTTAAATATATTCACAAGAAATAGAAGTTACTTGAAATGGATTATTGTACTTACATGTCAAATACTTGAACCAAATTACTTAAATATTTGTTATACTGAAATTAAACAATTTTGGAATACATTTCTGAACTTAGTCCCCTTGGAATGCATTCTACAAAAGCAATCACCACTTAGATTTTATTTCACACACACATAATTTTAAAAAAAAATTACAATAATATGTGGTGCATTTTAAAATAAGGAATCAATTCATTGTCTTATTGAGCACTGCAACTAAGAGTAAGTTTGAACACAGCATGTCAAACACAAGAAAGAGAAACTGGAAGCAAGCAAGAAGATATCATAATCATTTCCCTATCTCAATAGGCAATCTCTTCTCTTTTAGAGGAAAAAAGTATTGCCCTCCAGCAATCAGGAAAACAGAAGATGTAGGGGACCAAACACACCAGGCTAAAGGAATTATTGGGAGCCATTTCCACATGCTCACTTAAGCTGGATTTTTGTTTGTTCCTACTGTTTTCCTGCTGGCTCACTTCTTAGTGGATCACTGTGCACATTTCTCTCAATTAATAATTTACTTTTATTGTCTCCAGAACCCCTGTGATTTTCACTCTTCATCACAAGTCCTCAAAGTATACACATGAAATTTTGTACAACTGTTTCCTACTAAAGAAAGAAGTACTTGACAAATTCTCCTGAAAGACATGCACACAAAGATACCTTAAGCAGATTATTAATTGATCTATAAAATATAACTCCTAAAAGTCAAAAGCAGAACAGGTTGCTTACCTGTACAAAATTCTTAAACAGCACCAGAAAGGCTAACCAGCAAGCTTAATAGTGTTACAGGGGAGGTATAATAAAAATCAATAACACAGCATACTCCTATTGGACGCTTGACATTAACTATGTTTCAGAGCTAAGATGAATAGACTGGGAACTTAAAAACTGCACCAGTACTATATTTCAAGTTAAAATCTTTTCAGTAGATTCCAAATAGCCTACACTGCATAAGCAGTTACTTTTTTATTACGTAAAATACATTCAGTCTCAATTCCCTTTACACTGGTGTCTAGACACATTTCAATGTCTTGAACATTAAATTCTCCACCAGCAGAGGGGGACCTCCATTGTGATTTTTTTCTTCCAAACCACTCGAAAGAATTCTAAATCCATTAGTTAACTTCAATGCATTATTCTTTAAAACCTTGTAAATAGGACTAATACTTCTATTTCTCATGGAGATTCAAGATGGAAAACTGAAATTGGTTGACTGTTTTGATCACACCAACATCACATGAAGAGAAGCAATTCTTAAGTGACTCCTAAAATCCCAAAATATAACCACAACAATTGCACATTAAGCAAACTGTATATACACAGATTTTTCTTCACCACTGTTTTAAATGGCCACCTACTAGCTTGTATCACTCATTGCACCATCACAGTCTTTGGAATTTTATTTTTCTAATAAAAAAATCAGCATTTTTCCTCCAGGTAGAATCACTAGACATAAATTGAAAACTATAATCCTAGAGTATTTACAGGACTTTTGTACACAGACAGAAGTGAAGAGCAGAATCAACAAAGCCAACTGTAGACTTGTGCTGAAAGTCTACAGCCAAGACAGGAAATAAAACCATATTTTTTAACACATAAATAATTGTAATGACTTCTTCCACTGTAAATGCCATTTATTTTTAATCTTAACATCTGAACACTTTGGATTATGTATTGTCAAATGAAGCAAGTGACAATATGTATTTAAGATGAAAAAGAATCACATTATGGTATATTAATTGACAAAAACTTCTTTCTGCAGACAGCACGTGAAAAATTAAGACAGAGTGCTTAAGTAATTTTGCAGGATGGTAATGATGTTGGAAACCTCATGCATAGTAGAATGTTTTAAATACAAAGGCTTCTTCATTTACTTTGTAAGACGTCACCCACAATAGGTGCTCTAGATCACTATAATAAAATAGTAGGAGCAGAAACATGAATCTAATGAACTAACTAATGAAAAATACCTTAAACAGATTCAGAGGTTCTTCCTTTTTTTTTTCCTTTCTTTTTAAACAGAGCTACAATTGGAAGTATTCTTAAAACACATCCCAAGTAAAGCTTACTATTTTAAGAGATGAACATTTTAACTGGTAAAATGCTTTTCTCAATGCAAGTTAAGTGTCACAAAAACAAACAAACAAACAAAAAATTTAACCAAACCCCTCTCTAACTTTGCGAAAATATAATCAGTGCTTAACTGTGCCACTACATTGTGCTCAGACAAAACTTTGATCATAAATTCCTTTTCAGAGACCAAAATGAATGACAATGGGAAAGCAGGTTTCTATGGTAGGGCAGCTCTGTTAAAGCTTTCAATAACCATGTCAGCTCCCAGGGGCTTTAATTTGCTTCTGTGGTGGCCTTTGTTTTTATTTTTAAAGAATTCAGTAACTACATGACACAAATATACCTTTTTTTTTTTTCTTTTTTTTTTTCTTTCTTTTTTTTTAGTATTCTTTGGTGAAATTTTAATTGCTCTCAGACATTTGTGAGTGGCACTGATCACTGGAAGGGATTTGCAAGCACCACAGGCAGGTGAGGCTCTGGGTATCTGACAAATACAGAATAGTGACAATTTAAATTCTTACGGGTAGGCAAGCAAGCAAGCACAACTTATTTGCTGCTTTTTAACATTCTAGTTCCCAGCTCAGGGCTGGATGTCATCAGATGGCATGCTTTGTCTCCAAAAACTCCTGTTGCTGCAGAACAAGTTTCAGGGAGATAAAAAAAGGGAATTTTCTCTAGTTTGCGTTTTACCTCTTCATCTTTTCCCCCTTGCTGTTTTCCTGTTAAATTTAAGATGAAATTCTTTAGTCTGCAAAGACAAGCAGCAGATTATTACTGCACAACCAAAACAAACCTTGACTTTTCTAACAATAGCCTGCCAGCCTCAGAGAGAGTGCAAGGAACATGTGGCTTGGCAGTTTGAAGACAAAATTTTAGATATTGTGCGTAAATAGTAGCACTTGCCTAGTCCCTAAAATGTTGAACCATAGCACAGTAAATGCTTGCAGGATCCAAAACCTGCTTGCAGCACAGAGTTTAAAGTAGTACAGGACTGTTGGACAGTTTCTGGTATGGATCCATGAGTACCATGAAAAATTATGAGAAACAAAAATTATTTCAGAAATTATTCCCAGTACCTCAAAGCTCCTGAACTGGAACAATATGATGGTGGTATCCATAACTCTTCCCCTGTGGATACAGCACGTGTTCTACTAAAAGTGCAGACACACAGTAAGCCAACTTAAAAATCAGAGAGGATTAAAATAACATAGTATTTTTTTTGAAAGACAACTACTTCTGATAGCCAAGTAGTAGTAGTTTGCTTAATGCAGATAGACTTCAATTTTCCTGTAATCACCAGAAATTAAGACTTTGAGAGCATTTTAAAGTCAGAAAATGGTAAGAATTATAATGACGACCAACTACTCACTTCCATCCCAGCAACAAAACCTGCCAAGAACAGATTTCTCTGCTTCCAATCACTGCACAAAGCAGTTATCTAAGCAAAGTCTGTGGATGCAGCAGAATGCAGTTTGATAGAGGTTGTGAGACTGACGGTCCAACTGATATCTGTCACTGCTGAAGAGAAAGTGCAGTTGTCCAGAGCGCAGTCAGCTGAAAAAAGCTAAATTTGTGGAATCCTGTGGTGTTTTGCAGGATTTCTGGCAGAGTTTTCCTGCATTTCAATAGAACTACATTGGTTTCTTGCTGAGTCTTTTGTGGACCTCAAGCTGCAAATTCCTTTAATAGGTACAGGATTGACACACTTTTCTGCTAGTAGTACGTTATACCAAGCCTCACAAAACTCCCATAAATGTGACTCCTGAAGCGTCATCAATCTAAATTAAGGATGAAGTAACTGATGAAGCAACAATTAAGGTAAAGGAAAAAGAAGAAAAAAAAATATTGGGAATCAGATTTAAGTTTTCTTTTTCATCTCTGGAAAAACAAGGAATTTTATCAAATTTTGCAAACAATTCCACTATGCAAACTAGCTGAGAACACTTTCAGTATTAAGCTTAAGTTCTATTAGCACTTAACATTCTGAATATTTATTAACACATATTCTGAATATTATCAAACAGCAGCTATATTCTGACATATTCTGAGTTATAGGAACTTTTTAACACAGAAAAAAAAAAAAAAGAAGATTCAAGTATGTTAATTCAACCAAGCAAAAGAAATCAAAACAACTGAAATTAGCTAAACTGCAAAGAACTTCAAGCCTATAAAATAGAGAAAATTATAGTTTTCACCAGGAGTACCAAAAGAATAACCAATTCAGCATGGACGTTAGAATATATGTAAAAATTGTTACAGTAGGAATAGTATTTCTGCACTACTCAACACAATAAGTGGATAAACGAGATAGTTTTCAAACTAAAACACGGTAAATTTTAAGTAATCAAAGTAATATATTACCTCAACATTCCAGTACAAACATTTTGTGGACTTAAATTATTATATTATGGAATACTTCTATCTCATCACTGAGTTAAAGCGAAAAAGTAATCACACAAAGAGAATGTGAAGTCACCATGAATCTAAAAACTACACAAATCTCAGAAAGACAGCTGTTCTGGATCAGACACCCATACCAATAAGACAACAAAATTTGCTCTACTTATTTAAATGTATAAAGGACGTAATTTTTCATATATTTGTTATTATTTATATTATTTTATTATATTTTATATTATATTTGTATTTTTCACAACAGAGAAGCTGAAATAATGATGAAAAGAATTATTAGACAACTACTGTATTCATTTATTCTGGAATGACTGGAAAACTTCTCCAGTCAGTGGAAACAATACCATGAGTGTAGCAGTAATGTAAGCACACTGCAGGATTCTTAGTGATCACAGTTTGTAAGATTGATACCACGCTTTCTTAATTTTAGTATGGTCAAGGTCTATGTGCATAAAAGCACTGTGACATTGACTGAATCAGTCAACATTCTCTAGTAAAAGAGAAAAATTGAAATACTTAGTGAGAATACTGGTGATAGCATCAGTACAGGTTGGGGTTGACCTGCTGGAAAGAACTTGGAGCTCTGGTAGACAAGACAACCACGAACCATAGGAAATTTGTATCCTCTTCTGCATGAGGAAAAGCTTTGCTAGCAGCTTGAAGGAGGTAATCTTCTCCTTCAACTCAGGCCTGGTGAGGCCTCACCTCGAAAACTTTGTCCAGTTCTAGACTCCCCAGTACCAGAGAAACCTGAGAGAATCCAGTGGAAGCCTACAAAGACAATGAAGGGGCTGGAACACACCTTCTTTGAGGAAGTACTGAGAGAGCTGGATCATTTTAGCCTTGAAAAGAGAAGACTGTGAAGGGATCTCTTCAGTGTATTCAAATATGTTAAGGACAATGGATGGGATCAGGTTCTATCATGTGATGCACAGTGACAGAATAAGAGGCAGCAGGCTCAAAGTGAAACACAGGAAGTTCCATCTCAACATGAATCAGAAATTCTTTATTTTGAGAGAGGTAGAGCATGGGAACAAGCTGTCCGGGGAGACTGTGGAACCCCCTCCTTGGAAAAGCTACCTCAACATGGTCCTGGGCACCTTGCTCTTAGTGTCCCTGCTTGAGCAAAAGTTGGACCAAATGGACTCAGAAGTCCCTTCCAACATCAGCTATTCCACGTGGGAGAGAACAGCAGTTTTGCTGGTCTGTCAAGCTCTTAATTCCTCTTTTAAATCGAAACTTTCATGGGCATCACCACTAACTGGATGGGTTTGCAGATGACATTCTGCCTATGTTTAAAATTTCTGTAAAATTAATATGAGAAAGTTTTCTTACTTTAAAGATGACAAGCTGATAAATACAGCAAAAGACTAGCTTGCTCAAATTATTTTTTTAACTTTTTTAACTAACAGTGGTGTGTAAGCAGCAGCAGCAAGATGCATGGAAAGATCCAGACAGTCTTCTGCCTAAAAGCAGTGCAGAAGTGCCCAGTGCACAGATGCAAAGCCAGCAATCTCCTGTATGCAAGTTTATAATTGCAGAATCATTCAAATTCCGTTTTTTTGTGTTTCAGAAGAAAAAAATGGGAGGAAAGAACATAAATGAAATTATGAGATTGAACTTTCTTAAGAAAGATCGTTTTGTACTCAGTAGGCTAGACTTTTGGTCTCTCCTCAGCCATGGTTCTTCCTAGCGCAGTCCAGTTCCTCCTCTTTCATTATGTTTTGTGTTTTTTTTCCCTCCAAGCCCTCTCTTCCTGTCTTGTCTTCCAAAACAGTATTTAAGGGTACTCCCTCTCACAGTCAGGCGTCCTTTCCAACAGGGTGCCTCACTGCCAAGACTAGACTTTTAAGCAATCTTACGGCTGGGTTCTACCAAAAATGGACATGACACTGACCTACCCTTTGAACACAGATAACTTCTGTAGTTCCTGCACAGGGGTCAAAGACTTAACGATCTCTTGTAAGCCTCCAAACATTAGCCAATTCCTATGCCTTATTGCCTGTAACATCAGACCCCATAAGCTTCAGATACCAGCAGCCATCTTCCCAAGCCAACACTCTGCCAATTAAAAAGCAAATACGTAACAACACAAAAACTAAATTCTGTTTTCCTAATTTAAAAAAAAACAGTGCATTACTCCATAAACATTCCTTTTACACTACAAGCAAGTGAAAGGTGACTAGCAAAGGCACAAGACTTTTTAAATTCCTGGAGAGTTTGGAAGGAATGTGCTTGTCAAAAACTGCTGGCAAGCACAATTCCTAAAACAGAAGGCAATGGGATATCCAAGCATGCATTTTTGCTTCTTTTCCCAGACACAGTATTACCACCTCACCTTCTTTATTTATGCAGGAGAAGTGTGGCATTACTGAATTCATTCTCTTAGTTAAGATCTTTTCCTATTGCACAGAAAGAATGACTTACAAAAAGAGAATTAGATAAACACATCTGGGGAGCATTTTAAGCTCATTTTACAGTTACAGAAAACTGAATTTTCAGAGTTCACTCGCATAGGAAGACATTTATTTTTTATGTAAATATTAGCTACTGTATTCCCAGTTTCAACCAGTTTTGGAGGTATAATTCTCAAAAAAATTTCCTGGAGGCATGAAAAATGACTGAAGAGAAATGCAAGAAGGCATACATTCCTATTAGCAATAATTAAAAACATCTTTTTAGGAACATTTTTATAATCTGCTTCTATTTTTTTGCTAAACATTCGTGGTTGCATCCTTTACATGATGCAGATTAAATCATAATATTCGCACCGAAAAGGTATTTTACAGCACATAATTTGCAGGAACTAAAAGTTATCTTGCAGGAAATTATAATGTTTTGTTGCACATTATATATCACCACATACAGATAAACACAAAAAATTTCTATGTTGCCATTCAGTACCTATATCAAAAGCCAAACAACCGTATCTTAAAAGAAATGTTTTTCTTGAAAAGAAATTGGAAGAAAAAAATACAAAAAAAAAATTGTAATTGGCCATGATGTCTCTTACTTGTGAAGAGTCTTTCTGCACAAAACAACAACATCACTGTCACAAACTATTTCAAAAATATTTTTGTAAATTACTTCAAAAGTTTATGGAAAAAAAATAATTGACATGGGAGCAATTTTTTTTTTTTTTAAGCACTTCCAGAAACCAAGCCTCAAAACCTACTCACGTTTTCAAGAACAAGAATAAATGAGAATTATCAATGCTCTTCAAATGAGGTAATACGTGCTCTTTCACTGCCTGTGATTGGCAGCATCTTGGATAGAATTTTACTTATAAGCTAATTTGAAATGATGTTCTTGTGTCGCAATTCCTAAATAAAATTTTCAAAAATCAGTCCAGTAAGATGATGTTAGCTACTTCTCAGTGACCGAACACTTTGTAATAAGCAGATTGGTTGGCAAAGATGACTTAATTCAGACACACAGAGTAAGTGAATAATTAAATCGAACGGAAGAGCTAATAAAGAGTGTACAGACGTGGCGTAGACAATGTTATTTAGAGAACGGAAAAAGTGAGTGGGAAGAGAATAGTTGTAAATTTTCAATATTCTGATTTATTAAAGGTTTCCCCATCATTTTCTGCCCTAATAAGTTTCCATGACTAACACGACCTGAAGCCACAGAAAAAGCTAGTCAAGTGCACTTTCCTAGACTATATCTCTACCAAGATGCAGCAACTGGTTAAAATAACCAATTAAGTGGAAATATATTTTGGTAAAATTCTTTCATTCTAGTTTATAAAAATCTCTGAGCTACAGTAAAAACACTGTTTCAAAACAAATTTTTTCTAAATCAAAATTCTAATCTTAAGCAATTTTACAATGCAGGAAAAACTGGACTAACTCACTGAGAAAGTCATTTAGAAATGCGGCATCATAGACAAAAAAATGTATTTCAATTCCCACATTCAAGTTCAGTTTATAAAGGATGAAGAAGTACAACATGTTCACTGCTAACAAAAAAGGAGCAAAATAAACTAAAAATAATCTGTCACCACATATTAATTCAGCGCAAGTAAAAAAAGATAATATTCAGCATGATGAGCCCAACACCCTGTTGTTTTCTGTTCCTTTTAAACAAGTAAAGACACTCCCCTAATGTCAACAAAATCATCTGAATGATGAAGGAGAGCACAGCTCCTGAAGTGAGATAATAATTTTCTGCATGTTAGTCAGCTCTCCTTAAACACTGAATTTTGTATATTTACTAGTTGTGGTAAGACTCAGTCAGTTCAAACAAGAACAGTCCCCACAGCACAGTCTAACAGTTAACACAGTTGTATGCCAATTGTGGAAAACTGATTTTTGACGGCCAGCAGGAGTAAGAATCAATTAGTGAAACTTCTGGTAGCAGACGGAAAAAAAAGTACCTTACCACTAAGACCACCCATTTGTTTTATTATCTGCTGCTCCAATGCACAATGATAATATAGCTAAAAGGCTGCATTTTGATTTTTACTAAGGCTGGCCAGATTAGAAAAAGAAATGACAAGAGTTTGCTATGAGTTAAAGGCTATCAATAGAGCAGTGTAAAAGGATATTCCGTATGATAGCTGTACCCTGCAAACCATGGAGATCCAGGCCTTTGCCAATTAAGCAAATAAAACAAAAGGGCTAATACAAATTCAGAAATACAAAGTAAGTTCCAACTTTCTCTTTTTAAAGTGGCAAAGTAATCATGAGAAAATTAAAAATATTAAAAATATTGAAAATATATTGAAAATATAAAAATAGCCAAAGAAAATGAAGCAAATCAGTCTGTCTTAAGGACAGGCTGTCATGGCCAACTCAAACATCAGGAAATCCACAACATTTACTACCAGGAGAAATGATGCTTCAGAATATAATAAAGACAATGGAATGTATTGGTCTCTGCATTATTAAATGCTTATTTAAGATAAATCTGTATTAATTTAATGACTAAAGACATAAAGATTAGTATTTAATGTTTGCTCCAAGAGAAATAAGAAATCGTATTAAAAAAGAATTCTAATACACCACAGAGGACTAGAAATCTAGATTTCTGAGCAGGTGGCACGAGAATAGTCCTCTTTTAAATATCCGCTCATATGTGTGTGTGCATACATGTACGGGTATACACATACTTAAATATACATTTAATACACAAAAAATATAAATTTAATACACAAAAATAAATTCAAATAAAAATTGTATATCATACAAACACGCACATGCATACTCTTCACTGATCTTAAAATAAGCAGCACGGGCACATAATTAAGGGGTCCCCAGGGCTCATAAAGAAAGTGCAACGACCTTGTTAGTGTTTGGCCTTTCTTTCGCACTCAGTCTCATTGTAAAACAGTCAACCATGAAAGTACTTTAAAAAGCTGGTTTTCTTTTTATATTTACAGCACGATTTCATAATGTACCTTTCATGTTTTAGAGAAGCTGGTACTCCTCTGTATCTTCCCGGCAAATTCAACAAGAACCACAAACTTTCTAATTTACAACTTTCAGAAATCTGAATGCTTTGAATACTGGGATTTTCAACTTTGCAATTTAATGACAACCCTGCCTTTGGCCTTTCCTGACCTGTTGTGAAGTAAATCAGGCACACTAATGTGGGCTAACAAGTCTTTTTCACACTGTTCGATCACCCTGCATCTTTTTTCTCCGCAGACACCGCCTCTCTCCCACTCTCTGTCTAGCCATCCTCCCTCAAAGCAAACAAAATGGTCACTGTAACCCTGCATTACTGCTCATTAGATCACAGGTTAGTCAAGTGGAACTGCCCGAGGTTCCCAAAGGAGAGCTATACTTCAAAAATC
Source organism: Lagopus muta (assembly GCF_023343835.1). Lineage (NCBI taxonomy): Eukaryota > Metazoa > Chordata > Aves > Galliformes > Phasianidae > Lagopus > Lagopus muta. The sequence continues at coordinate 17,256,887 of NC_064472.1, forward strand.
TGTCCATGTCAAATGAAGAAAAAACCGCTGAGCGTGGGGTCACCCAGATCAATGATCAAAAGAGACTGAGAATAGTGGAGGGAAAAAAAGAAGAGAAAAAAAAAAACAAACCTTTTTTGTTAAAAAAAAAAAAAAAACACACAGAAAACAGCCTTCTGTATAATAAATCAGAATACAAAGATGCTAAGCTTCCCCCCCCCTTAACAACATTCCATTTTTGCTTTAAAATGGAATACTTTTTTCAAGTTTTCCTAAAAATAAGATTACTTCTGAGCGTTAGGACTGCAATTTCAAGGAAAGCCAAAATTATCTTAACAAGATTAGCAAAAGAAATAATTGTTGAAAATCAATAGGGATTTTCTCTCCATTACATAAATATTTAATTATTCAAAAATTGCAACTGAAAATGATTTTAATTGCAGTTTTTGAATTTCAGTTCTGATTTCAGTTTAAATCCATTACGCACTCTGAAATTCATGAGAAATGATTTAGCTAGTACATCAACAGAAAAAGCAGTCAACCAGTTACGTAGTTTGAACTCTTCTAGTACGACAGAGGTGCGTGCAGGCACGTGCAATACTTGAGAAATGTGCGGCATGATTTCTATAGACTGTGCTCCTTCTTTGAAAAGATACAGGAATTACCAAAAGATAGCTAACAAAAACACAGAAAAGTACAAAGCCAAAAAGCTTTTCTTCCAACAAAATAACAATTTCACCACAAGCGATGAATTTGGATACACGGAATAGATGAAATTACTCAGAGAGGTCTGCCTATAAAAGTTCTGTGCACACACAAGTTTTTGGAAGTATCACTGAGTAACACTGAGGTAATGGCCTTCACAAGAAAAGCTCAGTGACTAAATCAATGATTTTTAAAGTTTCCTAGACGCCTTACAGCTCACATTAATACCTGAACAAGAAACTCCAACTGCACTTTTAAAAAGATCTGCAAATTCGTACACTGAGGTTTCAGTTTGAAGACAATTTCTGATCCTTGCCACTTCGTATCTGAGCAGAATTTGAACAAAGACAACAGAATACACTAGAAAAGCAAAGACATTAAGAAGTTAATGCACTGCCATGGACCATTCCATGCACTGCTAGCACACTATTTTCCTACAAAGCAGGGGGAAAAAAAAAGAATGTTCTTTTCAAATCGAAATACACTAACAAGTTTTCAAACAAAAATAACTCCACCGAGTATGTTTTTTAATGTCTTCTAATTTGTTTGGATGACCTCTCAGTAGTAATTTTCTGTACTAATTCAAAATTGTTGAACCACTGAAATAAGGGGATGGTAGAACAGTTTCCTCTTTTTGAGAGAAATACCATTATGCATTAGATAGATTCTGAAGAAATAATGAACGCTGTTCTAAACATACACAACTGCAGAAGAAAGCCTTGAATGAAAAGCAAAAACTCCATTCTCAGCCTCCTTGATCATTGGGAAACTTCACCACTTCCAAACGAGCTGAACTCCCTTCCGTTATTCTTTTCTGCCTCACCCCTAGATTGCTCTCTACTCTTTTATGTTACTGCCCCATAAGTCTGGGGGAATGGCAGGGAGGGAAGTGTACAAGTTTTGTCACTGATCCATTTCTGCTCTCCTGCTACCATTTATCCCTGTATTATTCCATTTTCAAAAGCCACAACACTCAAGCTTACAACCAGACAACAATCTTTCATTTCAGCTTCCATGACACCCAGTTTCTCTCACATCCCACTCCTGTTAGTGAATTTTTTATTCAGTGAAACAGGCTGCTTGGAGAAGCTGTGGATGCCCCATCCCTGGAGACATTCAAGGCCAGATTGAATGGAATCTTGGGCAACCTGGTCTAGTGAATATGGCACAGGTTTAGAATTAGATGCTCTTCCAAGACAAGTCATTCACTGATTCCATGATCTTCAGAAATGCTGAGTGTTAAAAGGCAGCTAAAGAATCCCATAACCAAACTGAACTCTGATCACCTTTTGCATGAAGCAAGTTTAAGAAATCTTTTGTTTATATTATCTCCACGAGCGCTTTTTAACTGTTGGCAGTTATGAACAATCTTAACCTATGTTGCCTCACACTGCAGATACTTTTTTTTTTTCAAGCATGAACTAAATTCCAATTTTAACTATCTATGTGAATATGAAATGGATAGATTTTCTCTATTCAGCTATTCCTCAGCCTCCTTTCGGAAATGACCATAAACAATGCTCTTCATGAACTTCCATGAAGTACAAGTACCTAATTCCTATGGAATGCAGTGAGAAAATTCATATCATAGAGTTCATTCCCACTCGAATACAATGATAATTATGTGATCATAATCAACATCATTTTATTTATTACTTTCTACTACAATGAGCACCAAATACAAATAATACAGAAAAGTTTATGCAAAGTGATCAGCCAGACTCTTACATTGGTGAATAGAAGAATCATCATTTCAGCACTAAAAAGGCATTGTTACCTTTGCATTTTTTAAAAAAATCATCTTTTCAGAAGCAGCAGCTCACATTCTAGTGCTCAAAAATTCATTCCACTAAAATTGCAAGAAGGATGTCCAAAAGGAAAATACATCCTAAACCACTTATACAATCACAGATTCTTCATAAACTTGACCCAATGCATTATTAAATACTTTCCCATCTTTTTCATCTGATCAGGATACATTTTTTATTTTTATTTTTATTTTTATAAAAATTATAGAGTTCTATTTGGAAAGTGTTTGTATAGCCACTAGCTTATTCTTTTTGAAATTATCATTTATTCTGAAGCAAATGCATCTTCTTTTGTTCATTCAAAATGTCTCAAGTAATAATTAAATTTCTGAGCAATCAGGAATTCCTCTGAAGAGTAGTTTCATAGACTTAAAGGCCCAGAAGTATCATGTGGTCAGATTTGTATCCATGGGGCTTCAGGTTTTCATTCAGTAATTGTTGACTAAAGCTCAGCAACTTTTGACCAAACAAGAAGTGTTTCAGAAGCCAGTTCTCCTCTGCTCCTGTAGTTTTTAATGCATACCACATAAGCATTCATAAATATACAATATTTATTAAAAATATTTATTAAAAATGAACACAGTTTTTTATATCTGAAAGCATTTGAGCATTTCTATAACCACTGCTTTTCTTCCTGTACAGACTATGCCATGCTCTAGTTTCATTCAATTTTTAGTTTTGCAAGTAAAATTTCTTCCCTTTGAATTATATTTTATTTTGTCCTGGCAAGAAAGATTTAAAAGAAAGTTCATTTTTCTAGGTCCATAGTGAAAATAAATGCTTTTGTCCTACATTTTTCTCAGCCACATTAGAAGTACTTACACACTTCAAACCCTTCACTAAGGAACAGGGAAAAATGATTTCCTAGAATTTCCTGTGTAACCTTCTACCACTGAGGTTCATCCACTCTAGCAGAGTAAGCAAAGAAGTCAGACAAGATAGCCAGTAGGGGGAAAGGTCAAACTCTCACTGAGTTTATATGTGCTGAGTTATAGTTAAAATTACACACTATTTTTCTGCAACAGTACCACTTCCAGGAATGCTCCCATTCATTATCACCTTTGTCCTGCTCCTTACCTGTGCTTCTACACTCATCCAAATGCCTTGTGATCTCATTTTGTCCAGAAAGAGGACCAGAAGGAAGAAGAACAGTAAGTTTTATGCCCAAACTAGTTCATCATGTGGCCACAATTCCTTACAATTTCTTACTTTCTTCTTTCCTCTCATGCCAGTGACTCAAAGGTAACAAACACAGCTTATTCCAAATTTGAAATTTTTAATTTAAATTTGTTTAAAAGGTCACTTTCGTATTTTGCAGCAGTAAATACTTACTATCCAATTTGCTATTAGTATAATTATTCTAACAATGCAACACTGAAGGACCTTTTAATTATATACATTGGATGCAGACTTGTAACACTATGAAATTGTTTTGCTATTCACATCCAACTAGGACTCTACTTACAGATTATTTCACTTGCTGTAGATTATTTTCTTTTTAATTGCATTATATTTTATTTATATTACTCTATTTTAGGATCTTTTAATATCTAAATCCTCCAGCAGCTCTGAAGAAGTTCTTCAATCAGAAAGGGATTTCCTAAGAGATGTGTATATAACAATCATTTCAGCATTCTTCTAAACATGGCAAAACTAATATTTCTTAAACATCAGTTTAATAATCCTTCTCTCCTGCAAATGTGCTCACAACTGAAGCCTGACAAATAACTCCACGGTTCTCACATAGGCCACAGTTGTGAAGGAAGCAGCCAATACTCAAAATAGCAGAGTCCAGTTCCAAAACAATCTTTAAATATCAGGGGATACACCTTGGACGAGGAGTAGTATTTGCTGTGAAGGGATTGCAAATATTAAGGTCATTAAGGTCACTATGATCTCAAAACAGGGTAGGAATCCATATTTTGGCTATTTGCTGCAGTAATTTGAAGATAAATTACTTCACAAATTGTTTCTTGACGAACCAAAAATCTGCCCCCAATTTAACTTTGCTGTAGACGTCCCTGTCATTAAGTACACAGATTTGCAACAGCTGGTGTTTAAGAATTTATCTAGGTGAACTATTTCACAAGGTTTAAGCAGGGCAAGAAAAGGGCTGACTGCAGCCAGTACTTCCATTTTCATTCTTGGCTTAAGGCTAAGTTTTTGCATTACCTGCTGCTGGAGGGCACAGAGATACTGCATGCTCTCTGAAGCTTAACCTCTTAACACTGTACTGCTCAATGCCGTTTTCAGATTGTTAGTAATGACACATATAATAATATCCACACATCAGTAAGTTGAAAGGTTTACCAAGCAATCTATTTTTGCTTAAGTAGCAGAAAATACAAGACATAAACTATGGCAAAATAGCATGAAGAATGATTTCTGTCATGCAAAATAAAAAGAAACAATGGAATCTTCGAATTAAGCCTATTGTGCAGCTAGCTTGGATCATAAAGCATGAAGACCAGAAAGAGCAGTTTTGACAGATCTCCATCTCTCCCCCATGAGAATGAACCCCCATCGATCCTATCAAAGCTGGATGTTCTCATTCAACAATTATTTAGCTTTAAGACATTAAGAGAAGTAGAAGATATTTATTTACACAATAATTTCCAAACAAGGGAGAGGAAAATTGCAGTGTAATAGATTCTGGTCCCTACTTCACTAAGTGGTTCTTTTAGCAAGAAGAGTCACCCTCCAATTTTCTCTTAGCAGAAAATGACATTGGACAGCATTCACAACTCAAAACCCAAACGCCTAAATTACTCCCAAATAGATAAAAACACCACAATCCATATAATGAAGAAATTTTGCCTTGAAAATACTGTTCGTAAGTCAAAGACATTTTTAATCATGCTCTGATGAAAAAAAGAGAAAATTGAGAAAGACTTTTCTCTGGAGTATGACAAACTGAATTACAGATTTGAAGTAAGACCTTGTTTGCAAGAGATAAAAAGCACTTGCGAGTGGCTCACTACGTAATATCTTTATGCATTTATTTTTTCCTGAAAATGATATTTAGAAAGATAACAATCTTAAAATAGATTGAGAAGAGTTTTGGTTCATGACTGTGATTCTCTATATTTAAAGTCCTACATTTACAGTCCACATTTAAAAGTCCTAGCATTACTAAAAAAGGGGGATTTAGAAAATACCTTCAATGATTTCCCCTGAAACTAGTGTCAACAACTTTTAAGTATGAAAGAAACTTATCTATTGCCTGCACAATTGGATAACTAAAAGAAAACTCAACAAAAGCTACACTCTATGGGTGCCTTTACATGTGCAGTCATGAAAACAGCCTTAAATATAAAAAATCACAAGCTCCCCAAAACCAGCACCCCAACACGTAATGTAGCAGCTTCACCACTGAACTGGTAATGCTTCATGGTTCAGTACTTTCAACCTTCACTACCTTGACATGGCTTCTACATGTCCTCAGAAGAGTCACATGGCTGTTTGCCTCTTAAGTACAGTGGCTACTGACAGCCTTCAGTTCATCCCACTTGTCACTTCTAAACATTGTTCTGACTTTGGAAGTGACTTGTAGTTTGCATACTGATTCATAGGAATATACTGAAAAACCCAGCTCCTAGCATTATAAACAGAGTATCACAGATTCCAAAATTTAAAAAAAAAAAAAAAAAAGTTTATCATCAGAGCAGCACTTTTATTCACTTGCAACGCAATTTACAATGGTCTTCTCACCATAAACCTGCTAGACACCTTCACACTACCCTCTCCTCTGGTGAGAAACTTATTTCTTTATATTTCCTAATTCAGAAGGGTTCCAAAACAACATTAAGAAGCAATTTCCAAATGACTAACTCTTTATTATTGTAATTTTAATAATGAGGCTATCTTACAACGTATCAGTTGACTCAAATACAGTTGCCTGACTTTTGTGTTCCAATTGACATGTACAGTCTTTATTTCAACAACACTCACTTGAAATCACTTAGCAGCTATTTAAAAAGATTTAATTGTGTGCTACTGTCACACCATCAAAACAACTTATAAATATCTTTGATATGAAAAAGTGGAATAAATATAGAATAAACACCACAAAATTTGAGATGACATGATGTAAAGGCTCCATATTTAAATCATAGAATCATAGAATCAAAGTAACTTCTTTATTCATAGTTTTTAGAACGAAATGCCAAATGCTTTTTTTTTTGGGTGGGGGTGTTTATTTTCTCTCTAGTGGAAGATATCTCTGTGGTAGCAGGGCTGGAACTAGATATCTTTAACTGATCTCTGATTTTGATTGGAAAAACAAAAAACAAACAAACAAAAAAATAAACTAAAAGTAGCTAACCAGGAACTGAATACAGACAAACAGGATTACATTTACTGATTAGTATTTCAGCTAAGCTTCTCCTGTAACTTTTTCTGATACGGAGAATATAATATGAGGTACATTCTCCAATGATGTCTGCAAAATCAATTAGATTCACCTACAAGCTGACTGGATATTTTTTCCAAATAATTACTGTAGTTTTGAACTGAGCTATTGATGATACTTTTTAATTCTTATGGCTTACACCTTCTGAAGTACTTTATCTACCTATCTCCTGCATGGAGTGAAACACATGAAACACAAAATTTAGCTGAAAAGCTAAAGCAACTGTACTTCTCAACAATAAATATAACTAACATCTGTTGCAGAAACTGCTTGGCACTTGTTCAGTTTTGTGAGGGATTTTTTCGTTACAGATAAATATTTTTCTACAATTCCTATTACACACCACTCAACTCAGACATTTTTTTTAATTATACTCCAAGGGATCCTTTTGTATCCATTAAAGAAAGGTAAATTGTTGTCTACAAGAATACTTGCTTCTTTTAAATTTCAATTGCGATTCATTTATTTTATGACACAAAAAATATCAAGACAATATCTAAATATGATGAAGTCAGTTCTGCAAAAAAAGACTAAGAAAATTCTCAATGCTCAAGAGATTGTCTTTGTTAAATCTTTTAAAATGCTCTTTTGGAAACAAGAAATAGTCATACAATTATACAGTATTTTATTTTCATTCATGCCCCACCTCACTAATGAGAACAAAAGCACAGCAAAAAGCACACCTTTAAGAAAGCTAGAAATTTCTAATTCAACATCTGCAAAACTGAGTAAGGCTCCTGCTTTGCATTCAAGCAAGCACATGACATCATTTTTTCAGGGACAAAATACCAGGAATAATTGTGTGACAGTCTCCCTCAGTTCATCAAAATACTCTTCTTTTTTTTTTTTTTCCTTATTAAGTAAAGAATTTCAAAGACATACACTGACATCTTGATACAATATTTTTTTTTCTGAACCTATGCATTAGTTGTGCACATTTACTAGAATTACTGTATTCAGCATTCCAGAATGACTCAAAGTAGTAATTGAGATTTGTTTGCTATGAATATACACCATATACACAATAGAAATATATTTAAATGCTACAGAAAGAATATAAAAATCTATTCCTCTACTGAGATGTCCAGTTGGTAACGACAGAGAGGGATGAGGAGGGAATGAGAGTAAATGAGGATAAACAAAAAGAAATGTTTATTCTAAGTACATGAAGGATTTATTATATGCTGAAAAGTCTGTTCACCTAGGCTCAAGTGCAAAATGAAAAGTTTCGTCTATAAATTGCAAACTAACTGGCACATGTCACTTGGCAGAAAGACAGTGGTTCCTCCCTTGTATTCACTACTCACATGAATCCAGAGAATAAATGTTTCTCAAATAAGATCAATAATCATACAAGAAATGCTTGAAAATACTTAAATAACAAAAAAGAAATGTCTGTTGATGGAAATCATAACTGCACTGCTCTGTTAAAAAATAAAATCATAACGCTTTGGGTAGATTTGGATAAATTAAATTAAACATGATTTAACTGAAGGCATGTCTCAGGGTATTGTCATTGGACTAGAAAGGATTAAAAAAAAATGCTTTACTTTTACCTTGAACATTAAAATAGAAGAAAATAAATTTGTGTATTAAGATCATTCGCTCCAAACATTAATTGTCATTTCCTAAATCTATTTTTGGATGAACGAGACGTAGAACTTGAGGTTTCAATCCCTGTATCATTTGAGCTTAACTTCATTTGAGTAACTTTATATACTAAATCCATATCTTTTCTCTTTTTTAAACACAGATTCTTGGATTAAAGGATCAACAATTTGATACAAAATTCTACAGTTTAACTTGCACTTATTTTCTTCTTCTCGTACTAAAAATCTCACTATATCTCAATCCCATTTACATTTCTCCCTTTTAGCACAAACTTTCTATTCTATTTTGGCAAAAGAGACATAATGCCAATAATGCAGGAGAGAAAGCATATACAAATGTAGCGTACCAATAGTTAACCTACATAAGATTAAGTTGTGCAATTAATTCAATCAGTATTCTTTATAAAGGTAATGCTTTGGACAAAGAAGCACATCTGTGACAGCAGAATTTAGAATAACAATCAGCAACAAATTAAGGTGCTGAAAGAGTCTTGATTTTGCTGTGTGAAAAACATGACTCAAAGAACAAGCAAGATTTCACATACAATCTTTAATGTGAAGAGTCCTTTAAATGACATTTACAAACAGAATGACAAAACTGAATTTTAATTTCTTCTTATAACTTCGGAAATAGAGTCTCTTGTGATGAATAAATACTTTCTGCATTTCCTCAAAGACAAATGACTTCATTGGAAAGTATCAATGAAGATTTTTTTTCAGAAACTTAAGGGCAAATGGTACACTGAATAGAAAAAATATATGATTTACCAAGCAGTGAATACAAGATAAAGATATTATTTAAGAAGAAGAAAATCAGAACAGGTTAAGAACTTCAGAAAAAGAACTGCAACTGTGCTCTCACACCAGCATGTAAAAGTTAAGGAAAAAAGCTTTTATGGAAAAGGCTCCTCACAACAGCAAACAACCTATTAGCTTAAGCAATTTCAAAGAATGGAGTAATGGAATAGACTAAAACCAATAGCAAATAAAACAAAAAACAACAAGCAGAACAAACAACAAAAAACCCATAAAACACTGTCCTAGCATCTTTTGATAAGAGTAGTTAAAAACATCTTTTTACCCTCAAGCAAATCATGGAGAAAATGCAGGAGAATTCTGTTTGTATCCAAGAATTTCTTGTTGATAATGCATTGGAATAAGTTCTTAGGGTCAGGGACTGTTCTTGTTCTGTGTACTTACAATGAAGGATGACTGAAGCCAGTCCTTAACTAGGATGTCAGGATAATAAATAACAATGGATCAGCAGTGTGCAGACAGTAAATATAAACAGTCAAGATAATGTCACAATAACGTACCTCTTGTACAGAGCGAGCTGCTGGTTTGTCCTGATGATTGGCCAGTATTAAAAATGGCAAAGTACATAACTGTGGGTGCTGGAGAGCTGAATGTAGTTCATTCCTCGCAGTTTCTAGATCGTCTTCAGAGGAGGCACTGTCTAATACAAATATTACTCCTTGGGATCCTTGGTAGTAACGACTCCAGTATTTCCTGATATTGTCAGCACCTTTCAAAACAACAGTAACTAATTAGAGCAAATATAATTGAACATCTTTAAAACTTGTAATTGAAAATAACCCTTCTATTTGTAACAACCAAAGCAAGCAACTAATTTTTTTTATCATAAATATACATCAATGAAAAAACAAAAAGGAAAAAAGCACCCATAAATCTGGCACACACACACAAACTAACATCATTTAAATAAGGAAAGAAAGTGACTCAAGGCCCTGAAAATTTCTGCTCAGTAAAGAAGCACTGGTAGAACTGCTACACTATTCCCACCTAATCTAGGCTAGTCCTGTACTTTTTCGCTGAAATATCCCAATATTAACACATGAACAAGATGGCCTTTGCCCATTCTTTCTATCTTTATCTTAGCCCCACAGCTGTAAATTGTAATTTCCTTCATGTCAGTTGTTCAATATTAAGTACGACAAAGTCTTTTATTTCACACCTCCAAACTTCCAAATACCTTGTAATCAAGGAAAAAAGGTGTCAGGAAAGCCTATTAAAATTACAATTACATGTAAAATGATAAGAATGGTAATACACTAGTGAGTTGAATAGCAAGTGATAAGATAAGGTGGTAATTTTCAAAGGTATTCATTTCAACTATTTTGCTCTGTCAACCACACAGCAGATTCTGGAAAAGCCAGCCCCACAGTACACATGGTGAATGACTACAGGCTTATGTGTGACAGTAAGTCTTAGGGCACAGTTCAGCAGCACTCCGTCAACTCAACAGAAGCAAAGCAATAAGGTTATATCTAGAAAGTTTTTGTGTACCCTGGAGAACAGCATATGTTGCAATGTTAAGGTAGGAAAAAAGGATATTTGACAGCTGTCAAACTATCTAAATTAAATTTGGACACAGGCTACTCTTTGAATGTCTGAATCTGGCACTAGACTCATGGGGTCTAGCATTAAAAAGTGAACAGTAGCAGCAATACTCTAGAAGAAAACTTGACATGTTTGCAAGACAGTGATTTGTGGAGATGTGCTGAAGGTATCATTTACATACACCACAAATCTTACATAGGGATAGGAAAAAGTGAACTTCAGTGTTGACACAGATACCAAGTGCTGATAAGAAAACTTTCTTTTCCAGTGAAACAAAACAACTATCACAGATGTTCTGATCAACATGTAGTCACAAAATGACAAGGCAATGTAAAATAATTAGTAAAACACTGCTGTGATACTTAAAATATTCATTTAATTTATGCACTGTACAACTGAAAAGAGCTAGTAAAAGGTGAAGACTAGTATTTAAGAAGGAATTCACACCATGTCCTTTAAGTATCCAACACAGACTATTCAATTCTCACTGCACAGAGTTACACCCTTCTCTGTATTCAAGACACTGGAACCTCAAGCATCTAGTCCCAGTCTCTTTATTTTGTACTCAGCACAATTTAGGTGGCTAATAAACTTTTTCCTATAGGGAACATTCTGTGCTTCATTCATAGTGGTATGAAGCTATTTTATTTCCCTTATTTTCAGTACTTTCAGAAGAACAGAACACAGCATCACAAAAAAATGTCACTGAAAGGAATTCAAAGATGTCAGATTTGTTAGCTGTCAAACTTTCAGCAAGTCTCCAGCAATAGAACAACAAATGTCACAGAGACCTTACTTCAAGGTAGATGAGCCTGTGCATGAAAGCTTCTATTAAATTGAAGTTCCTGGAAACCATCTCTCATCTTTTCTCTGCCTCCCAGATTTTCCTGGTGAGATTTCTATGAAAGTCAAGTTTTCAGTTTTTCTCTCTTAGCAACCACAGGTGCCATCTCAAACTTTGAATCTGCAGCTATCCAGGTATTTAGAAACATTAAGACAACATACAGGTTTCAAGCAGTTGTAAGTTTTAAAAACATATTTATACTTGTCTGTGAAAAGTCAGTTTGATCACTTAGGCATATATATTACGTATATTATACTGCCATCTTAAAATAAAGCATGCAATTTAAAATAAAAATCTCTGGCTCTAGTAATGAGATTTTAGAGATTATTTGATAAGGACAGTAAGAAAATACATGCCATACAATATGTGTTAGTATTTATTCAATTCTAGAGCTGAAGTTTTAATAGTTCGTAGTAGGCGGTGCCACGGTGGATTTTATGTCTGACAGCTGTTCTGAAACTCTTTTTTTTTTCCCTCTTTCTCTGGAAACACAAACACAGCAAGTCCTCTAGGAGAGAGAATCATTGAGTGCTTTCCTCTCTTCCTACTATTCCATCTCTATCCTCCCTCTACCTCTGTTGGAGATGCTACAGTAGCTCAGATTGCAGAAACAGCAAAGCAGCTTGCCAGGCTGAATACCACTACCAGCTCCCAGCATGGCTTAGATGCACCCTCATCTTTGCTGAGTCACCTTCAGCTACAGCACTCATAATCTCCAACGGAAAGCTCTTTATGCATCTATCTCCACAGTACTTAACATCAGCAGGCATACAGCGAATGCAGTAAGTCTACTACAGCTGTGTTATTTCTGTCTGTCTAGCCCTTCAGCTGACTAGCTCACAAAAGTTTGAATCAGCTTTAGGCTTTGAAAGGTTCAAAGCTATTTCTGGCTTGAATCAAAAAATCAAAACTTCTTTTGGAAATGAGAGTTGCTTATAAAGTGTAGGTACAGTTTATGATGATAAGCTATAATGCCATGCTTCCCCCCATCAGTTCAGCCTGAAGAAAGTAGTTTCATGTCCATTAGAAGAAAGAGCCTTTTTAGCACACCAAGAAGTTTTGACTTTTCACAAAAATTCTATTCAACAAAAACTAAACCCCACACTGCATACACTGAAATTAGAAAATTTTGATTTTTTCCTTATCAAAGCTATGTATAACAGGATAAGCAGTGCTTGCATAACTCCTATTTGCTTCAAGTAAGACAGGAGATAGACTGTGTATTCACACTGCAAAGAGCTAATTGTAAAAAGAACATTTCCTCTAAACATTGAAAAGATCACTACTGCTCAATGCCTGTCTAAATTTCCTCAGGAGTCAACAAAATCAACAAACAAGTGTAATGATCTCTGTTATATATGAAAGGAGGAAACTATTTGAGTGATTCTGGGCTTAGGCACTATTTGAACTGAGGGCCATGTATGACTGATAGCAAACAGATATGTCTTTAATGCTTTCAGAGTATGAATACCTCTACGAGACTCATAGTTTGGACAGCTCATCAGGGTCATGTAAAAATGTCACTTGCTAATATGCTCCGTAAACTGTTAGATGCAGATACGTCACATGCAGTTGGCTGAACATGCACTCCATTACCAGATTTTGTAAAGGTGTCAACTGCCTTTTACTCTAATACAGCAAAGAAATTTTACTGTTTTGTTCAAATATGTCCCAGTGAGCATGACTGAGGCTGGCATTTATTTGCAGTATCAGTTTTCTGATGACTAAACAGATGAAATTTTAGCTCCCCTCCTAGGCTATGTTGTTACAAGAGTGTTCAGTCCTACGCTTTTTCTTCAAAGGACAAGGTAGGATTGTGGTTTGCCCATACCTATTTAAATACTAAATTCTATTTAATGGGTCACTGTCATTTTCCCCACCCTATTTCATTTTTTCTCAAGGCAGATAGGGCCTGACAGCCATTGCCATCTTCTCCAGGAGCTTGTGCTTCCCATTCAACTTGGTTTGCACACACCATGACTTCCCCTTCCTACTTTCTCTTCTTTCGCTTGTTACTTCCAAATTAGGACAAAATACACATGCTTTGTTTAACCAGTCATGTTTAAAATTACTGGTTCTTGAGCTCTCACCTAAACAATTAATTCAGCTGGTTTAACAGTGCGAATTTATTACTATAGTCACGAAGCTTAAGGAGGAACAGCAGTGGGGAGGACAGTTCTCTTATGCTGGTCTTGCTCAATTTCATGGAAATCCAAGCATCCTTGATATTAAGCATTTTGTTTTTGCTGAGCAGCTAACACTTAAATGGAATTTAAAAGATGATTACACAACACGTTGATTTTCTATGCTTACAAAAAAGGCCTTTAAGTAGATTAAAAAAACTTAACACAAATACATGGCAATATATTTTAGTACATAAAACAGAGAAAGTTACTAAATCCTCGAACATGTTGTTAGTATTTATAAACTTGGGAAGAAGAAAAAAGAGCTGTTCACATCCAAAATCACTCATTTAAATTTGACCGGGCTCAGCAGTTGGCATCTCACAGTAGTTTCTAAGCTTGCGTTTACAAGATAGCAAGCTAAATTATAAAATAGACTTATTCCAAAAAAACAACTGTAAATTATTAGGTGGCTTCCAGAATGGGCCTGTAATCTTGACTTTGGCCTAAGTATACACATCATGCAGATGCCATGACATTGCATTCTGTTTTGACAGCATTTCAACAGTGAAGGACTGTATAAACATACCGAATAAATGATGGTACTTGGTCTCCAGATTGGAAAAACACTTCTTAGAGTCAAAGAAAAAGCTTTGTATTGCCTATACACCTTTATTATCTGTCTTGAGAATAAACTCCAGCATTCCATATCCCAAACTTTTTCCAGAGTTAGAAGAAACAGAAGCTTCCAAACAATGTTTGTATCTGCCTTGTTTTTGTAATCTTTCCTTACTCTTGTCTGTGCTCTTCACACACAATTTCACCTACAGTTACCAACAAAGACTGTTGAACCATAACAGGAAATCATCAAATCTGTTATTTTTTTCTTTACCTTTATTCAGCTATGTTGTGTAACATAAAGAGATGTTTCAAGTTACCCTGGAAAGAGTACAATCTGAAAAAATGTGGTTTAGGGCACACAACATCTGGGGCACAGTAATCCAAACTACAGACATTTTATGGGCAAAGTTTTTGGAAGAAAGAAGTTCTCTTTTGACTTCACAGTGAGAGAGCAAGAAGGGATTATTTGTATACTAAAATAGAGACTTAGAGAATGGGAAGTTCGGCTCAATCAGTAAATAAAGCAAGAGCTCCTTTTCAAGCAATATACTTGATTTGAAAGTTACATTCTTATATAGAATATACATTTTATGTAATTTTTTTTATATGTGTGGAATTTGATAAAATTTCTGATTTCCAGTAGAAAGGCAGTCTGGCTTAAAAATAAGAACAGTGAAAACAAAAGCAGAAAGAGCATTGGTTTTGTTTTACTTTTCTTTAATATTCTAATTTCATATACCTCAAAATGTAATATGTATTTATTATATATGTGTATACACACACACACATCATATACATATATATGGGCTGGTGGGCAAATATATATTGATCTACAGAAGAGCACAACAAACTTTGTTCCATATCCCTAATCCTAAAGCCCAATGAAGAGATAATTAGAACAAAAAAAAAAAAAAAAAAGTTTTCTCTACATTTGGCATTAAACTTTACAACCCCTACAGAAATGAAGAAACAAAACCTGGCCAATTCCAGCAGGCAAGCAGGACACTAGAAACTATTAACATCTTCAGCCTCAAAGAAGGATCCTGTTCCAGCCAAATGAAAAGAATACTACACAGTCAGCATCTGTTTCACATAGGCTGCTTGGCTGCCTTGAAGAACCTTAAATAGTATGACTTTTGCTGTTAGTTCTTTAAATATTGGCTGTTACTACTTTGCTGTACGAAGTCATCTGAACCTTTCAGTTTTCAGTTACACAAACCTAAAGGATAATTCTAAAATAGAATATATAAAACCAAACTATATAGAATTTCACCTTTGAATAACATGAACACCCTTGAATAAAAGCGGTTAATTGTTAAAAAGAAGCATCGCCACCTTCCTCCAAATGCCTGGACAAGACCTTCAAAAGAACTCAGATAACAACTTCTTAGCAACTGAATGCAAAAAGCAGGAATAAGAACAAAAACAGGGGCTTCCCTTCCATAACACTTTCTGATCGGTCTTTCTCATTGTTATCTGCTGTGGTGGAAAATGTTATACAAATAGCAGTTTGATATTATGAGAATCGCTCGTACTCAATATTCCAGGCTCAGACAGAATTTGCTATGAATCACAATTCATTTCATACTTTTGCAATAAAAGGCAACCTTGAGAAAAGGTATGCCAGATCAGACAGACACAGTGGTTCGTATTTTCTACTTCCCTGCGCAAAATTTCCTTCCATTTCCTCATTGGCTGCATACTCCAGGGTTAACAGCCTATCCAATGTTTCTAATTCCCTCAGTGGATTTCCCACCCCTGTTTACTGCTAGAGTAACCTCTCCCTGTCCTCCTCTATTCTTGTTTATGGTATGCTGGAATAACCTCTCGTAGTTAACCTTCCTCTCTGGCTAACATTCAAACTGCAGAACCAGTTGCTACCAGTACATCTTCTGATGCTACTCAAATTTGCAGGTCTCCTATTCTGCAAGCATAAATTTATCTTGCATCAGAGCTCCATGGAACCTCCTTGGACCTCTTTGGAGTCATAACATCTTACCATTATGCAAAAACATTTCTTTACACATAATATGATGAGATTTGGACACTGTAATTTTTTATAATCAAGTGAATAAATGCTATACCTCCAAGTTCTTTTACATTCAAGATGGCATTCTGGAATGGCACTGCTTTTATGCTAAATCCTAAAAAAAAAGAAAAGAGACTAAGTTATTTGTTGGAAAAATACACATATATATGCTTTCTTCTAACTGGAAGTTAAACCTGAGAGAAAGGGAACATACAAGGCTTATAGCAATCCAAGCATATTGCTTGTAATTTATGCAAGAGTCTAGTGTTACATGCATATAGAGAAGTATACAGATATGTAAGTATATATAATAATAATAATAGTCTATGTAGGAAAAAATACATCTGTTCTTTCAGCATAATGTACAGACAGAAGTTGAATTCATTTCCATCTGGCACAAACAATTTCAACATAATTACATACCTGCATACAACCATACAACTAAGTAAACACATTTACAAAAGTGCGTCAATCCAGGTTTATTAGTAAACAGAAACAAGGAATTTTTTCTCCCCAGTCAGATAACTAAGATATTCCTGAATTCTAAGTACTACTGTAAGAAAATGTACAAAATAATTTCGAAGTAGCTTGTTGTCTCAAAATAAATCCTAAACTCTTCCTCGAAAAGTAAAAACTGGAATGGATCTGAATGGCATTGAAAAGAAAAGCAAAATCACAGGCCATTTGAAAACCATGTGGAGAAGCAGTCACACTGTATTCACTGATTCTCAATATTTTCTTATATAGCAAAAGTATGGTACGTATAGATAAAACCTTGAAGTTCAATAGTTTGGATGCTACCTAGTTTTCTACAGAGTCTATTTTCATTGCTCACATTGTCTAAATATATGATAGTAATTTGTTGCAGATATCTAGAAGATTAAATTAATTTAATTTTTAAGTGAATCATATTTTCATTATTTCCTTTGACAGATCTATACAGCTGTTAAGACTGCTGTTACTATTTCTTTCATGGTCAAAAATGTTAAATTTTTAATTTTGGGTGAACTCTTAAGATGAAGTTGAAGGGAAAAAATGACTAAATTGATCAGCAACTTCCTTCTAAGCATTTGAATTGAACATTGACCACAATGGACTGTAAGATGTTCTTAGCATTACTAACACCACCACTATGAAGGCAATGGGATGACTATGCATCACAGAAAAAATTGTGTTTTCTCTTGTCTACTTTGGTTCACTTTTCATTTTATTGATTAACCTTATGTTCTTGTAAGTTAAGCAAAGACACACTGAAAAACAGGGCAGATGAGGGACAATCATATAGAATTCAAGTCCGTGAAGCACAGCTACAGTATAAAGCCAAATAAACTATACACACCAGTTACTCACATCTTTTTCCCTCAGCAGCTCAACCTTAAACTGCTGCAGCCACACAGACAGTTTTTTTCCATCTCTTATGGCTCAAACTGTCCTCTTTTTGAACTCTGCAGAGTCAGGTTTTTTTTTTTCTTACTCTGAAATTTTGATGGTTTTTTTGTTGTTTTAGTTGTTTTTGTCTGGGCTTTTTTGCTCAGAACAGCCATCAGTCTTTCTGGTACATCTATATATGATACATAGTCAATATTTTTTTTTTAGTTAAAATACCTTTTAGCTGTTGTTGTACCTATTTCTTTTTATCTTTAGAATACCTTTTTTATAACCTGTTTCTAGCTTTTTTGCTATATAAATAAGTCATTCTAATGATCTAAGAGAATAGAAGCAAAAATAATTTCCATTACATTAGTCTTTTGGTTGTTAGTATATACCAAAGAGTATAAGAAGTTAAATATGATGTAATTGTCAGTGCATCGTTACCCCATTCCAGTTTGTATCATGACCTCCTTCTCTTATTGTATAACAAGACTGCATAAAAGCCAAGTATAAAGAGAAGAAAGAAACCTTTTAAGATGTCTGCCTATAGTAAATTGCTGTTGCCCATTTCATAAAGTTTAATTACATCACAATGTCTGTTCTGACTTTTGACATATTCTAAATTTTATGTTTTCATGGATATCCCCCAGTACACAGCCAAACACTGAACAAGTTGTGTAAGCTTCAAAGCAATCTATTAAATACCTTCAGAAGCAAGATAACTCTGTTGAGGCTCCCTACTGCCATTGCTATTCGTTTCAAAAGTTACTTTTGGACAACACCCTACGCACATCATGGAATGAAGACAGCATCCTACCTGTGGTAGACACTATATTTTCCGGGCTTTCACTGCAAAGCTGTGACAGAAGACTTGTTTTGCCAGAACCAGTGAGGCCTATGCAAACCAAATCATATTCAGGTCGTGGCGGTGGTGGTCCTTTGCAGCAAAGTGCTCTAAAACACTGCCAGGAAAAAAAAAAAAAAGAACACAAAAAGAAGAGGTTACTTTTTTTGCAATTATTTCTTTAACAAGATTTTTAAAATCATGTTTAAAATTGAAAGGTGCTGGACGGAAAAGAAGTATTATTCAAACTTTCTATTTTGCCAATATCAGTAGTGAACAGAGATCAGCTCAATTGAAATCTAGAGCAGTTTTACAACAAAACAAATACACCTGTTAATTACTCACATGAAACTCATGGAGCTGGAGTAAGGAAAGTGACTTATATTTCTTGAAGAGAGTCAACAGAGTTTGTGCAGTGACGTAAGCACATGCCCTACACAACTCTGCAGTTCAGTATTCATGAGTTTCCTTCTGAAAGCAAAACTGGCAGAAAACTCTACTTCTAAATGCAATACCTGGTGTAAACACCAAAGCAGCTACTGAACAGCTTCTGGACAGGTTTTCTCTGTTGTCAGAGGAAAGAATCTGGGAGCTCTGCTCAACTGATTTCCTTCCTAGCCTTGCTTTGTGCATAGAAGGCGGACAGCATTTTTCCTACTCTACAATTTCAAACGTTAAAGAGTACAACTTGAAAGAAATGTATTTTGTTGGACATAGCTCTAGCTGTAAAAATGTAGGTTTCTTACTATTTCCTAGAAAAGTATGTATTAATCACAACAAAGAATACAAATCACTAACACAATGCTTACCCTATGGCTCTGCCAATGTCTCTTAATTAGCACTGCCAGAATAGGCTAGACAATCCAACAGGTCATTCAAGTCCTTAGCATGGCTAATTAAACCCTTTAGATGCTACATGGAAAACTACACAAAAACATAAAATCATACAATTCCGGGAAAGCTAGCAATTTTAGATTTAATGTGCAAGATATAATCCCTCTACACATATATATAAATATATATATATACATTCTCTTTCCCCAGTATCTGTTGCCTTCATCTAGGATTACTCTTGCTATAAGTACTAGAAAACTGGTCTGTGCATTCACTTCTCTCTCCTGCATGTTCTGTCTTTACACAGTTTTAGTTTTTGAACCTCCAGCAACAGAAGTCTCCACTTCCACCCTGGGGGTGCCGATCATTATGAGACTTAAGTAGTTTTTTCCATCTTAAAGACTAGACAATCACAGCACTGAATAAAGAAACCCAGTCTTCAGGAAAATATTCTAGTATTTGCCTTCATGCATGCCTCTCCTCTTTCATTCATGACTACCAGGTACTCCAAGAAACTGAAGAGATGTTAATAAAACGAGGCAAACTGCTGGTTCTGTGTCCCTAAGCAGGACACTGAATGAGAAAATGATTACAGAAAGATAGTTCACTATAGCTACAGAAGTTTTATTGGATTTCTTCTACATAGTGTTAAATTGCTATACCTGTGTTGTAACCATATGGGTAGCACCAGTATGACTTAAGATTATTTTGAGAGGATTCTTGACGTGCAGCTCCCAGTTACTTTAAACACACCCGAGACTGAGCTCATGTGCTGATACACAAAACTGAGCAGGAGATTATCTGAAGACAGAATACCTTGCAATAATACTGTCTTGATAAATATTTCTTCTAGTCTAGGCTTGCACAGAGATGAGAGTCCCGCAAAACAGGTATTAGAAACAATTAAAAAATGCCACATCCCAAAGTCTTCTCACTCTACATCATTACCATGCCAAAATAATTTTCCTTTGTTAAAAAAAAAAAAAGAAAAAAAAAAAGAGGATAAATTCAAGAACAGTTAAATTCCTTCAGCACTATATAAAAAAGTGAAAGACACATTTTAGGAGAAAACACATTTATTGTAGTAATTAAGTTGAACAAAGGCAATAGTTTAAAAATAAAAACTTTGCCTCTTAAAATTTGACTCTGCCAGATGTTTTTCAAGAAGGATAGCTCTTATATGTGTTTTAGATAAACATGTCTTCCAGCTTTACTCCCTGACGTCAATCCATGCTTACCCTATGAACTCTAGAAAATCATAGCAAATACGATACTCTGGTACTTGTGAAAAACACCAACTGAGTTTATTGCACAGCATAAGCTCCTTCAAACTGCGTTTCCACTTAAGATATCAGGCTGAAGGCCACATAAAATTCTTTGAAGCTCTCCAGAGCTCTTGAGCCCGTGTCAGGCCCTTTGTACCCAGTCTTTAAAGGGTATTCAATCTCTCCCCATAAAGACGGCATGTTTGCAGGAACTTCTTGATATCACATTAAAAACAAATGAATAAGTTAGTTGATGAAAATCCATGCTTCTCATTGTCTAGATTCTGTGACAGTTCTTGTGTAACCAGACACAAATCTTACAGCCCTGAAAACATTAATTATCTGCAGTTCTGCCAAATTATTGCCATCTGTAGGATACATACAGAAGCTGTGTGTGCGAAAAGGGCTCCACAGACTGCTTTTGTGAACTTCAGTCTATCTCAAGTGTTGATTTCCTAAAATCTGTGTTAGCCTATGAAGGCTTTAGCTGCTGTTGATTGAATATATGATCAAAAATCTAGGTGATCTTGAGTGTCCTAGGCAGCACATGCAGACCCACCACCCAATCGCTCATCCTTTATCTGTATGCATAGACAGATATGAATGGTCCTGAGAGGAGAGTCAGCACACACACAACTCCAAAGTCAGTAAAATTGTTTGCTTCAGACCACTCTCATATTTTTATATAAACATCCTCCTTTCATGTCTCCTATCTCTTTATCCTTATGCAAGGATGATTTCCTTCTCCAAATATCTTTATTTTCCTGGTATAAAGAAGAACATTAAATAGTTTATCTTCAAAAAGCTGTTGAAATTTAAGCTGCTGTGTATACTGCTTTACAGTGGCTGGCATGAGAAGTACTACAATTCTCTTAATACCAGCACATTTCAGGAGACATTTTTAATAATATATTTAAATTTTATAAACTTGTTTCAGTCTTCCTCCTCACAAACTCAATGGAGAATCTACCATCAAAAACATCACTAGTCAGACAGAATGATAATTGCCTTCCTGCTCTCTCAGCAACTTAAAAGTTACAAAATCCCAGACAAACAAGGGTTATTTAAACACCCAGAGAGTACTCAGAGACTAAGCTGACTCACTACTTTGGAAGCTACATCTAGAATCACAGAATCATTAAAGCTGGAAAGGACTAGTCCTACTGTCAAGCCATCCCCATCATGCCCACTAACCATATTCCTCAATGCCACATCTACGCATTTCTTGAACACCTCCGGGCACAGTGACTCCACCACCTCCCTGAGCAGCCTGTTCTAGTACCTCACCACTCTGAGCAGTTTTTTCTAACATCCAAGTTGAACCTCCCCTGGCAATACTTAAGGCCATTACCTCTCATCACTGTTACTTGGAAGAAGAGGCTAACTCCCACCTTGCTACAACTCCCTTCCAGGCAGTCAAAAGAGAGTGGTAAGGTCTGCCCTGAGCCTCATCTCCAAACCAAACAATCCCAGTTCTCCTCTAGAGAACACAAAGTGAATTCAGAGTTAATAATATAAAGAAATAAGACTACATTCATTATTCTACTTTTGATTATGAACATAATCCTGAGATTTTTTACAAAGCATGGATGAGCACTGAACCATTATTTAAGATGTCATGATGCATTATAGTGAAGTCTAAAATGTAAAAAGTGCCTATAAGGTGTAAACAAGCCAAACCTGAAACCCAGAAAGAGAAATATATCAAAAATATTTAGCAAGCCATTGTACTCCCTACTCCATTCAGAAAAGCCAAACGGCTAAGAAAAATGTGTATTAACATTCTAGCTGGTCTTTTGAAACTTGTCAGATATGGTCACAAGTCTGATTTCTTCAGCAAATATAGCCACTGGATAGGAAGCAAGTTAAAAGAGGCAGAAGTTTTTTTTTTTTTTCTTTAAAAACAGAACAAAACAAAAAGCCCCAAAAACAAACAAACAAATCCCTAAAATTACAATACCTTGAGAAAATTTATGCTTTTAGCCAGTACTGGAAAAAATCACTTATTTTTTCCAACAATTACATGCTGCAGTTGGTAGGAAAATGTTCAGCTCCACTGTACTTCCGTTTTACTTGTTGGTGTACATGATATGCACATGCATGTTTAATGCAAGAGGTAAGAGAGTTAGCCAGTCCTGCTCTTACTTAGGGATTTCTATTCCAATCAGATTATTCCAGTTTTAAGATGAGCCTATAAACTGACTACCCTAGACAGTGGCCATTTAGACGCCTACAGAAGTTTATTCCAGGAAAATCACTAAACGTGGTACCTGTAGCAGGGGTGGCCAAACCCACAGCTCACACACTGAAGCTTTGCGCAAGGAACATCACTGAATTACTGCTTCCTCCATTGAGTCTGTCTTCACCTATTCGCTGTACTTCTTTCACTCTCCTTTTTGAGGTGAAATACTCCAATATTTCTGCTTTGTTCAGGACTCATCTCTGATTCTTTTGTTGCTACTATTAGAGATAAACAAATGCAAGGGATTTCATGCTTAGCTGATTAAACGCACACACACTCATGCAAAAATAACCTGTATTATGGCAACAGCAAAAACAATGCTAACAAATCAAACAGTGGGAGCTCTTAAAATCCAGAATTGAAGCTGAACAGTTCAACCGTAACTATGCTCTGCTCCCCTCCTCCTCCTCTTGACTAGTTGTGAATATAGCCTCCCTTCATGTTTCATTTTTCAATTAAGATACCATTAAAGAGATTTCAATTATCCAGCACACCTTTCTATCCAGAAATTACCTGAAGTTGCTGACAAAATACCAAGGAGATTATTAAAAAGAAATAAAAGTTTAAAGTTGGCAGGCCCATAATTCTGATGCTGTACATGATCACACAGTCACAAAGGAATCTCAGACTTTGAAGAGATAATGTGAAAGGTGGGGTTTGATGGCTGAGAAGTAGAGAATTAGAATAATATAAATAGAAAACAACTGGATACAGCAATGGACTAATCCAATGAAAATGATGAAACAGTCTAGGCACCTGAGTGAAGTCATGCACAGCTAGGAAAAGAGGAAAAAGGATATATGATAAACGACATTTTGACTGTATGAATACTTCGATGTTAAAATAATACAGCAGGATCTATGCATTTCAGTACGTGAGTTATAGCTGTACATGCTTTTCAGTTGCCGTAACAGATGTACAGGTGGTGCTAACCACTACAGAAAACTGAGGGGAAGAGGAAAAAAACTACCAGTTTTAAGGCATGTAACCAATGATCTCTTCCCTCCTGAAGGGATCTTCACTAGGGACAGAAATATTAAAATCTTGATCAGAGTCTTTCTGTGAAAGACCACATCCTCATTAAACAAAGGCCACTATCCTCAGATATCCTCCATCAAAACACAGAACAAAGATCCAGGCTCCAGTAGAGACCTTAGCTCAAAGCTTACTAAGAAAGTAATCCTCTTTGTTTAGCCTAGCTAATCGTCATAAACTTCATAATCTTCGTAAGCGTGGTGAGACCACTTGTTGAACTGCAACACATCCCTCCTCTTCGCTTGTGTCACAGAAATATAGACAGGTATATAATAATAAAGACAAGCTAACATAAAACAGGAAAAATTATCAAAAAAGTAAGGCAATTGTATGAAAGAAACACAGTTCTGGTAATGACCTATGTTACAGAAATGTTAGAGAACCTAAAATATCAACATATTCTTCAGAGGAGCCAGTAAGAAAAGAAATTAAGTTGGGTTAATTGTTTGAAATTATTCAATGTTATCAAACCCTTCTTGGTATTTCAAAAGAGTTACCTCTGGATTCTCGAAAGGAATGGTCATATATCAAATAATTTTCAACATTTATATTAAGTCACCTACTGCTGTAGTAGACTTAAGACACAGGCTTAACAATCAAAACCACACAAGTGACACAGTTCTATTTGTTCTCTGATATATTTTACAGTGTTGTTATGAATAGAGGATATTGTAGGAAACATGGTCAAAAAGAAGGCTGACTTTTGACAAGCCAGATGTGACACTGCTATTCACACTACATAATTTCAAAAACTTAATGGTCGTGGTAAAGTGCTTCTTTACGTTAAGATAATAAAATCACAGTTGGTTGAATTCTCTCCAAAATGTAAAACCACTTTTGGATTTGGAGAAAACATAAGTCTTCACTATCTTAAGGATAAAATAGTTTGCAGATATTTCTCGCCTCATTGCATGAGGATTAAGGAAAGTATCTTTGTACAACATTTGGGTAGAAGGTAGGGGATCCTTCACCTTTACCTTTCAGTGAAAGGGACAGCTCTGGGGCAATGGTCTCATACAAAAGTTTTGGGTATCAGGAACAAGGAAAATTCTATAAATACAGTCAGGTCTGTGCACTACAAAAATGTAATGTCCCTAGAAAAACTGTAAGGCAATGGAAATCCTTCTTGAAACTATATGCTAAAAAAAGGCACTAAACCTCTTGTCTGAAATGCAAAATACATCTCTTGGACATTAATCTCTTAGGCACTTCCCTTTAAGTAAAAGAAGAGCAAAACCAACTTATAACCCTTTACTCCATTCATAATGTCCTTGAAGAAAACATAAAGAAAATCATACATTAAATTCTGAATGTGCTTAGATACTCACTACTAGAGTACGAGGTCAAAGCCTACGTAAAATAAAATAGCATACTGCTATGGAAACCCACTGCAATCAACAAAACAGTAGAACATATGCACAGGTTCCACTCTGAACAGGAATAGGCTTCACTGCAGAATCAAGTCAAGCTCCAAGGGGGTTCTCTGACACTTTTAAATTCCATTACGCGTAGAACTATTGCTTAAGCATTTCCATTTATTTCTCTGCACAACAATTTGTATTTCAACCCATCAGCCCATTCATATTTAACATCAAGAGATGAAGGTAACAAAAAAGATAGACAAAAGCATTAGCAAACAGTTTGCTTTACAATCTAAGGAAACCTAACCTTGAAAAAGCCATAAGGATAACTGAAAATATGAAGAAATTTAATTTTAATACATATCTGAGAAAGGTAAAAAAAAATCTGAATTCTTTCACTTATTGTATCAGATGTGAAAACATTACAGAAAGAGAAAAATTCAACATTTTCTACCCACAATTCAGGTGAAAACAATTAAAGACCTATTACTCCATCAGGACTGTCACAAGTCCATGGGGTCAGGTGGGATCCACCCAAGTATACTGAGGGAGCTGGTAGAGGTATTAGATAAGCATAGATTACTTTCCATTATCTATCAGTGTGCCTGGTCAACCTGAGAGACCCAGAAGATTGGAGGCTTGCCAGTGTGACTCCCATCTACAAGAAGAGTCACAAGGAGTATCTGGGGAACTACAGGCCTGTCAGCCTGACCTCACAGCCAGGGAAAATTATGGAGCAGACCATTATGAGTGAGATCACACAGCATGTGCAGGACAACTGGGGGATCAAGCCCAGCCAGCATGGGTTCACAAAAGGTAGGTCTTGCTTGACCAACTCCATCTTCTATGGCAAGGTGACCCACCTGGTGGATGAGGGAAAGGCTGTTGATGTAGTCTACCCAGACTTCAGCAAAGCCTTTGACACTGTCTCCCACAGTATTTTTATGGGGAATCTGGCAGCCCATGGCCTGGACGGGCACATTCTTTGTAAGGAAATGCCTGGAGGGCTGAGCCCAGAGAGAGAGTTAAACCCAGCCAGTGACTGGCCACAAGTGGTGTTCCCCATGAGTCAGTACTGGAGCCTGTCCTATTTAACATTTAATGATGACCTGGAGGAGGGAATTGAGTGCACCATCAACAAGTTTGCAGATAACACCAAGCCTGGCAGGAAGCATCAACCAGCCTGAGGGTGAGAAGGCCCTACAAAAGGATCTGGACAGGCTGGATAGGAGACTTCCTGGTCTGATTCGCCCTTCTGATTATTACCCGCTATTGATAGTCCAGGCTGGCAGTGATGAAGTTGCTGGGAAAAGTCTCAGGGCTATCAAGAAAGACTTCAGGGGACTGGGGCGAGTAGTCGAGGGAGCGGGTGTGCAGGTGGTATTTTCCTCCATACCTTCAGTGGCAGGGCAGGATGCTGAGTGGTACCAAAAAACCCACCTCATAAATAAATGGCTTAAAAGTTGGTGCAAATGCAGGAATTTTGGTTTTTTTTGACCATGGTGCAACTTACTTGGCGCCTGGTATCATGGCAGCAGACAGATGTAGCCTGTCTCTGAGAGGGAGGAGGATCTTAGCTGAGGAACTAGCAGGACTCATTGACAGGTCTTTAAACTAGAAATGAAGGAGGAAGAGGACAAAACCAGAGCTGCTGGGGTTGAGCAGGTCGTTCAAGGGATTGTACCGAACTTGATAGTCAATGACAGTGAGGTACAAAGTGATGGACTGGGGCAGGGGGGTGTTGGGGATGCTACTGTTCTAGGGAAGCCTAGATCCTCTATAAAGGTGGTAAGACAGAAAGCCCAGCTGAAGTGCCTCTATACCAACGCACGCAGCCTGGGAAACAAGCAGGATGAGTTGGAAACTGTGATGCGCTTGGAAAGGTACGACCTTGTTGCCATCATGGAAACGTGGTGGGATGAATCCCATAATTGGAACACCACCGTTGAGGGCTATCGGCTCTTTAGAAGAGATAGGCTAGGTAGGAAGGGTGGGGGAGTTGCCCTCTATGTCAAAGAGTGGATAGACTGTGAGGAGCTCCCTCAGAGAAACAGTCAGGTACAGGTTGAGAGCCTGTGGGTTAGAATTAGGGATGGGTCTAACAAAGGTCAACTGGTGATAGGAGTATACTACAGGCCGCCTGATCAAGGGGAGACTGTTGACGAGGCTTTCTTGCTTCAGATGCGGGAGGCTTCATGCTCACGGGCTCTTGTGCTGACTGGGGACTTCAACCATCCGGATATCTCTTGGAAAGACCACACGGCAAGTTCCAAGAGGTCTAGGAGGCTTCTGGAATGTGTTGATGATAACTTTCTGGTCCAGCTGTTGGACAGACCAACCAGAGGTGAAGTGCTGCTGGACCTGCTGCTCACCAGTGTTGGGGAAATCATTAATGGTGTTAAGGTTGGAGGCAGCAATGGGTTGTAGCGACCACGCCCTGGTCGAGTTTGTGGTCTTGAGGGATGTGGGCCTGGCAAAAAGTGGTGTCAGGACCCTGAACTTTGCAAGAGCAAACTTTAAGCTTTCAATAGACTGCTGGCTGAGATCCCCTGGGATTCTGTTTTAAAAAACAAAGATGTTGAGGAGAGCTGGCTATTCTTCAGGATGCCTTCCTGAGAGCACAAGAACTCTCCATCCCCTCTAAAGAAGAAAGCGGGCAAGGGAGGTAGGAAGCCGGTGTGGCTCAGTAAGGACCTGCTGGTATATATAGGCTCTGGAAACAAGGCCGTGTCACCTGGGAAGAATACAGGGATGCCATCCGGGCTTGCAGAAGTGCGATCAGGAAAGCCAAGGTACAGGCGGAACTGAACTTGGCAAGGGACGTGAAAAACAATAGGAAGAAGTTCTACAGGTACATTGGCCAGAAGAGATGTGCCAAAGCGAGTGTGCCTCCTTTGGTAAATGTAAAAGGAGAAGTCGCTTCAATGGACAATGAGAAGGCTGAGGTACTGAAAGAGTTCTTTGCCTTAGTCTTCACTGGTGGACAAGATTCCAGTACTTCTCACGTCCCTGAGCCCTGCATCCCCTAAACCTCTAGGTGGGAACCGGGGCAACAAATACCCCCCAGCTGTGAGGACAGAGCAGGTCCAAGACCGCCTCATGAGACTGAATGTATATGTCTATGGGGCTGGGTGGCATGCAT
Organism: Lagopus muta; assembly: GCF_023343835.1. Classification (NCBI taxonomy): domain Eukaryota; kingdom Metazoa; phylum Chordata; class Aves; order Galliformes; family Phasianidae; genus Lagopus; species Lagopus muta. The sequence continues at coordinate 17,285,472 of NC_064472.1, forward strand.
CCCAGGGTTCTGAAGGAGCTGGCTGAGGTGGTTGCCGAGCCGCTCTCCATCATGTTTGAAAAGTCTGGGCTGAGGCCAGTGGGATGAAGTTTAACAACACCAAGTGCTGGGCCCTGCACTTTGGCCACAACAACACCAGCAAAGCTACAGGCAGAGTGACTTGAAGATTCTGCAGGGGAAACTGACCTTTGAGTGTTGTTCAGCACTCAGCTGAACATGAGCCAGCAGTGTTCCTCTGGAGCCAAGAGGGCCAAATGCATTCTGGTTTCTGTAAGAAATAGTGCAGCAAGTAGGCAGGGAGGTGATCATTTCCCTGTACTCAGCTCTGTGAGTCCTGTGTTCAGTTTTGGGCCCCTCAGTACCAGAAAGATAGGGAGACCCTGGAGTGCATCCAGAAAAGGATAATGAAGCAGGTGAGGGGAGTAAAGCATAGGTCTTACAAAGAGTGGCTCAGGGACCTCAAATTGTTCCACCTAGAGAACAGGTCTCAGAGGAGACCTTACTGCTCTCAACAGCTACTTGAAAGAAGATTGTGGCATGGTGGGGTCAGTCTCTTCTAATGTGTAACTAGTAATAGGACTAGAGGGAATGGCCTTAAGACTCACCAGGGAAGGTTCAAGTTGGATTAGAATTTCTTCTCTGAAAGAGCAATGAGGCATTGGAACAGGTTGGCCAAGGTAGTGGTGGAGTCGCCATCCCTGGAGGTGCTTAAAGAAAGGGTAGCTACAGTATAAGAATCAAGGGTTAGTGGGCAATGCAGGTGGCAGGTGAACAGTTGGACTAGATGATCTTAGAGGACTTTTCCAAACTTAATAATTCTATGATTCTAAACGGTAAACAACTTGCTTTTAGTAGCCTTTTGAAAAAAGGGAGCTTGATTACTTGAAAAGATAAAATATGATATATATATACGTAAAAAAGGAGCCTCAAGAAACTCCAAGTGTATTTTTATGGAAAAAGAAGAAATATTTCATGTTTACTTGAAGCAGTGTTTCCTCTGAGATTTAGCCCCAGGATGCATCTTGTTCTGACATAGAAAATATTTTAAAAGTAACATTTGTCATCAAATCTGAAAGCGAAGAAGAGAAATTTCGCAGGACAAGAGACCTCACTATTTATTATAAAGTCCAGTCTTACTGAATAAGTATGTGTCCGAGGTAGAATAGCAAGTTAAAGGACACTGTATATACCAGTCAAAGAAAAAAAATTTACAGAACACAAGAGAGTGGAAAAGGACTCAAGTATACCATTGATAAGGAAAAGTAGAATTCTTTTGGAAACTACCAGATAACAAAATTAAACAAAATCAGAGTAGTGTTACAGGATATTAAAAAGGAAAGTATAGTTTCAACTGTCATTTTTAAACCTGCTTACATAGGTAATAATTTTTTGTTCATACAGTAAAAGAAACACCATATAACTCTATCTCTGTGGAAACAAGGACACAAGTTTATGTATTACCCAACCAAAAAGTCATCAAATCAATGAACATTTGGTTGCTCTATTATTGGCAGCATACAAATAAAGACCAATAAAAAAATAAGTTACTAAATTAGAAATGGTCTATGCAGTTAACATTGAAATGTAAGGATGAGTGTGCATTACTAATGTTCACATCTTAATAGGAATTCACGAGAGGGTTTAGATAAAAGGAAGAGGACTGGACAATGAAGATAGCTAGATTTTGCAGGCAATGCAAGTCTTCTGGCCAAATAATTCTGCTGCCTGGAACTTAAGACCAGACTGCCTCCCAGCTTTAGAAAATACAGTAAAAATGACACTGATGTTGGCAGAAAGCACAAATGGGAGATCTAAGGGGTATGCTCTACTATCAGTCCATGGCATACTTGGAGGTGAAGTACAGTATGCAGATTATGGGCATCTCTTATTCTTTAGGCTATCTATGAGCAAATTCATTCTTACACACCTTTCTCATTTTAATATCACCATATACAACTACATCAGTACGCTATATTTACAAAAGTAAGAGCCTCTAAGAGAATATGCATTCTGACCAGAAGTCCTAGGGAATAGCAAATATGTAGCAATGTATTCAGGAACCTCTTTCCCTCCTTTATATAGCATAAGTTTTACTTGGCTAGCACAGCACATTTCTACCATGGGAGGAAATAGGAGAGCAACCTACAGAAAAAACATTAATCCAAAATACATAATTGGAGGAAGGCATACAAATCTGAAGTATCATTAAGAATTGTTCAAATTTTAATCAATGACAGCCAGTTTGAACATAAAACAGTTTGTTCTTCCACTAAACTCTTTTAAAAAAGTTAGGCTTGAGAAACTTCAGCCATTTAACACCTCACACTTCTTGTCTCTCCAGCTTTATATTTGTTGTTTTTTTTTCCTACGTAGGTACCTGTATTATTCAGTAAGTTTCTCAACTGTCACCAATCTCTTTTCTGACAAAGATTCCTCTATTGGTTATTTTGTTCTTCTAGTACTGTGAAATCAAAATGGTTCAATTTGTCACCACTGATCACACATGGATCAATGACTACAGACTTCAAGTTATACACTTAATATACAGAGTTATAGACTTAAATTAAAACAAATGCTCTGTTTCTTATCTTCATGTACTTGAAGAACATAATTTGAAGTCAACAGGAAAGAGAATGGAGTATATAAAGACAAGACAAATACAAGCTGTGTTATTCACAGGATTGCACTGATGAAAAAAATGCTAACAAAACCAGAACAAAAGCCACAGCACTCTGTTCAAACAAGAATTTGTTTAATAAATATTAACTAAAACCTCCTCATAAATTTAAATTAGGCTTTAAAAAAAAAAGAAAAAGAAGAAATAAAGAGTATTTTGTAGGCAAATTCTGGACACAATGTTTAAGCAGCCTTTGAAAGGGTCTTAACTTTTGAGGGCAGGAAGAAAATGGGAGTTAGCAAGGGTTTTTTGCTGTTTTCTTTGCTTGGTTTAAAAAAAAAAACAAAAAACAAACCACTATCAAGGCCTCACTCTTGAAACAGCCTTACACACATCTATGCCTACTCACCTACCCACAGGTACAGCAGCAAGCGATCTTGCAGTGCAGACAACTCAAACCAACAAGTTTCTGCTGGTATCACAACAGCCACTTCTTATCAGTTAAAAGGTATAAGATGCTTGAAATCAGGAAGGTATCACTATACTATATTTTTATATATATAAAATTATTACTTTTTGTTAAAGATCTGTTCTTACTCTCAGAGCTGCATTGCTTGGATGCAGCCTATGAATAGTTGCAGAAAACACTTTCAAAGAACAGAAGCATCATCAACTTGAAGCCGTCCTGTGCCACAACCGTCCCAATGCTTCTGCTTTCACTGACAGTGCATGTTGAGTGTCTTTTGGATAACTATTACACAATCTGAAGATTGTGTAAATAAAAATTCTCTTAAGATAAAAGGACAACAGGTTGCTGCTTCAGAATATATCTAATGTGGGTGAAATATGATCATAAATCCAAGCAAAAATAAACTCAACATGCAATTCTGATAATCAAGCACAGCTCAGGGGTGCTTAGTCCCTTGCCTGCTTCAGTGCACAGCTGTAAGAGATTTAAAACTTTTTCTGAGTAGGTTGCATATACTTCAGCAAAAAACTGACTTACTGCTGCTTACTGGAACAAAACTTTCACCATTTAATCTATATCAGCATAAATCTTGCCAAACTGGGAAACTCCTCCTCACACTGGCTTGAGAGAAAATTTCAGAGTACAGGGGAGAATTGCCGTAATGATGAGATTCTATCAATGAAACATAAGCAGTCTGGAGTTGGTGGCATAATTCAGAGAGAGACAATGAGTAAAAGCAGGCTTAAGAAATAAAAGATGGCTGGCTTTAAGACTTAGATATATGATCAGCTGTAAAAACAAAAGACTGGCTTTAACTCAACCTTTTTGTTTGAAGTTTTTTTTTTTTTCATATTCACTTCCATAATTAAAGGCCAATAGAATAATACAGATTTTTAGTTAAAGTCAAAAATCAAACTGGAAGTTTGGATTTTTGTATTACAAAGGTAAAATATGCAGCAACCTTTATAGCGAGTTGTCAGCAACTGCCAGTTATCTACATATCGTCAGATCAGTATTTTTGAAATGTAAGGAATGTATAAAGTGAATAAGAAGAGCTGCACACCGTACTCATACCATAGAGATTTTTCACTTAAGAGGAAGCATTTATAGCTCCAAATTATTTCTCCAAAGCAATCAGTAATAATGAAGGGAGATGATAAGGCACAGCACATCTCGTTTTATACAAGGAGTGCAGAACAGTTTGATTACATTATTTGGAAATAAAATTCAGAAGTGTAGGATGTAAGACTGCAGTAAGATTTGTCAAAGAAAGATCACAACAACTGATAGAAAGCACCGGAAGTATTTTTCCTTCCTAAGCAGTAATAACGTGGTTCTCCTTATTTGAGGGAATATGTAAGTAATCATGTTTCTTCATCTTTGTAACAAATCTAAGCTTACATTATAAAGTTTATTGTTCCAAAAACATACACATATTGTACCCTGTCAATGGGTCAATGATTAATCAGGAAGAGACAACAATCTATAAAAGTAGGGGAAGAAAGTCATTTAAGAGAAGCTAATTCAGGACACATCATTAACCTTTGTTTCCAAGTGGGCTGCATGGGAACCTCATCTCACATCCAAGTGGAATCATCATGCACCCAGGTAAATCCTCTTTTGGTGGGGTTGTAGAGCAGGAACAACAAGGTGTTGCTACTATGAACCAAACCAGTACCCCTGCAGAGCTAGTATAAACTTCACTGATATCTCACTACTCAGATCTTAAACTTGTATATCAGCAGCTTCCAAGAGCACTCTCTAAACCAGAAAAACTTCAGTAGAGAACAGAATTCTAGTGAGCATGCGCTCATGGAAGTCCATAAGTCTACATACATTTTCCTAAAAAACAGAGAACAGCCTTTGATTAGAGAGATGCAAAATGTACATTACAAAATGAATGTTCTATTGCCTGAATTCTGTAGCAGAATAACTAGCAATCATTTGGCTTAAAACACAAAACAAAACAAAACACAGCAATTTGTTCACTTTATAAGCCAGCAATTTTTTTTTAATTCTACTTTTAAATCTAACTAACCTCACAAAGCTGAGGATAATGTAATCTTGAAGAGTAAAATTTAGCCAAAAAAAATAAAACCAAAACCAAAACCAAAAAACTAAATAGAAGCAGGATGGAGAAAAACAAAGTTGTTATTAACGCATTAATTCTACTGAAATACCACTCAAGTCCAGTGTGTTCCAAACCATAGCACACTATGTGCAAAGCAGAAAAGACAAAGTTCAATACACTAAAAAAAGTAATCATAATAGTTATACAGGTTTCTTGTTGTTATTTTTTTGGTTCAGATTTGGAATTTGCTTTCGGGCAGGACTCAATCTTCTCTGTTCCACAGCACAGAAATATGGCGTTAAAAATCAAAACAAAACAAACCAAATTCAGTGCTTGTTCTCTTCTCAAAGGCAAAAAAATGAAACGAGAATGATTGCAACGTCCACCTAAAAAGACTAGCCATTTAAAATAGTTGATGGTAAGAGGACACAATCAAGGTTCGAAGACTCATATTTAGCCCTTGTCCAGAAGCAGGAATCAAAATGAACTATTAAGCTCCATTTGGAACGTTTAAAGATTTTTCAACAAGAGACATGCAGTATTAAATGGTAAAAGCAGTTGAGTCCTGCCCCTGTAAAAATCCTAGGAAAAATAATCCTACACAAATAACAGAATTTAAATTGATCCAGAAATGTGCACAGAAAAGAGAAAAAATCATATTTACAGCAATAAGTACAGCACTGAACATGAAACCAGGTAAATATTTTTTCACCGAGCGTCCATATGATCTCCGTTGTAAAAACATTAAAACCTACTTGGATTTCCAGGCAAATTTAAGTATTTTAATGACAGATAGGTCAAGAGTTGTCTTTCTGCTGTCTTCTGCTTTTCTCTTCTGCTTAGCCTAACATTCCAGCCTAATAGTAACATATTTTCTACTCCAATCAACCATACCATTCAGTGGTATTTCCTAGAAAAATTTTTCTTGTGTGTCAGATAAATACAGAATAAAATCCTTCAGGGACAGCTTGATATACCACAGATTCCAGTTGAAATAATACTGAGGCAAGAAAATAAGAATTTCCTTAGTAAACCCACCAGCATAGAAAATGGGGTAAAAGCATAGGTATTTCAGCACAACTCAAATGTATCAGGATGTGACAAACTTCACCATAATTTTCAAGCTGTATTAATTCAAGAATAAGGAGTTATGCTTTGTGGAAGATGGTCTTGTAAGAATAATATACTAAAAAGGTCTACACAAAAATCAGTACGGTATTGCACTACTACATGGCCATTTAGAAAAGAGGGAGCTCAATACATGTAATTACAGAAGAGTAAAGTTCTTTTCATAATTTCCTTGTTAAAAATCATTTTGTGGTAACCAAACAGGGAAAAAAAATTTAAGAAGACAAAAAAATACAATGCAAGTGCCACACAGAATTCCATTCAGAGTAAATAACTGCATCTTTCTTGGAGGAACTACTGTGTTTCCATCAATAGTTAAACACTCAATTAAATAAAAAAGACACAAAATTAAATCATAACAGAACTGTGTGAATTTTTGGAGAAAACCATTTATCAGTGTGTTGCCCACATTTTCTGGAATTAGATCTGCAAGTTTTCCCATTTTTACACATGTTCAAAGAATTTAACAGTATTTGACTGTCATAAGTGAGTTAACATTTTTGGCAAGCTATCCTCCTGTAATAGCTTTGAATTTCCCTTAAGTGCTTACTGTGGATGACTTACTTTAACAGGAATTAAACTACCTTGTGGCTCTGACACAATCTGAACTCTACTCTTTTGCGCTGCTAGCACGCCATGTGAAGGACAATGCTATAAACACCGTATTTGCTTGAGGTAAATTAGGATGCATTACATGTTGCAAATATTGCTCATTCTTTTGATCTTTATTTGAAACTAATAATCCCTCTAAAGTAGAACAAGATTATCTCCATATGCTTGGACTATACACTTTATATCTCTGGTCAGAAGAGTAAAAGCTTGGGAAAATTAAAATATATATATATTTGACCTTAGAGCAGGCAAAAAACAAGCAAGCTCCCCAATACTTAGAATTCAACAAATACTAACCACACTTGAGTCCCACTCTGTGTTCTGAATTTCTGCAGTATTCATTTGTATTAGTCTAAGAAGCACGATGAGCAGAAGACTGAATAGATTAGAATGCTTTCTGTGCTAGTTTTTTGCAGATCTCCATATATAGAGAAGTATATAGAGAAATTCAATTGATATTCCCATAAAGCATCTCAACAACTAGTGCTATTTCCGTGGCTTATTAGCCACTTAGAAAAGTCTTCATCACTGGTATGTTAGGACAAAAGACAAAGTGCATAGATTTATTTCTGAAGAATTTCATGCCATAGTTTTTGCTGTTATAAATTGATTGTGGAGATGAATTTTGGTAAAGAAAGCACAGGTCCTTTACCTTTTTGACTTTTCCACTACTCACACATAGAAAAATAAAAGGAACACCTTGACTAGCGATGCAGAATCCTCCCCTTCTAACCCAATCAAGAGATGAGAGAATTTTCTGGTTAGTCACAAGCAGCAATCTCAGTCCACACTTTTCACACCATGTTTTCCCCTCAAAACCTACTAACATAATTATCCTGCAGTTCTGGACTACTTTACATTGTTTATCACCTAACAGAAGTTTTGCACACAAACTTTTGTACTAATTGGCTTAGGCATTCTCCACATCACGAATCTCAAGTATGTGGAATTAGTGACCAGGGGAAGGGCATAAAGTTTTACTCTGAAAACTGAGCACATTTTAGAAATGTTTGACATCATGAGGGTGAAGTCTCCTGCAGTGCATCAGGCTTTATAGAGATTATACTTCTCTCTTTTCCAGTTGAGTCAATATCTGCATATTTTTTCATTATGTAATTTTAAATTCTGTAAGAAAAGATCTAAAATACTGCACCAAGCTACTGTTATTTTCCTGTACATATGCATATCCTAATAACATAGGAAATTGTGCTTAATTCACCTCAGTGAATGCTGTCATCTGAATACCCGAAGAAAAATGCATCAGTAGTGAAAGGCTGCTATTTCTCTGTTGTGCTTATCACATGATGCCATTTTAAACTGTATTGCATGGTAAGGGTCAGGTTTTCATTCTCAGCACCAACATGTTACATATAAATGGGGCCCTTCAAAATCAACAGTACGTATCAAGAATGGGAGACCTAAGCCTGCAGTGTAGCCTCATTCATTCCTTTTGGGGGTGGGATTTGCTTTGTTTTTCTCAGGGTCTGGAGTTTTGTTATCTATTTTTTGCAATTGCCAATTTTAGACACCAGTAGACTGAAGCTTCTGTATCAGACTATGAAAGGACAGACACACCCTGAAAAGTGGAGAAGGACAGGCTTTTTTGTTGGTTTGGGGTTTTTTAGTTTTTTTATTTTATTTTTTTGGGAGCTACTTGTAGTACTCCTGTATGCTTACAGAGTAACAGTAGCTAAAAACCCTTGCCATCTTTGGCCTTCCTAGAAACTGCACCCCTGCTTCAGGAATGTGGATTCAAGCATAGTTACCCATGTATTCATCAACTCTGGGCCAGTATCACCAAGCACTACACCCCAGAGATGAGACATTTCAACTGAATCAACAGGCAGAGCGCCGCTAAACAGCGCGTGGAGATTGCTCATCCACACCGGGCTGGCTTCTGGTCTATTACCAGATTCTTTCCAAGATCTGCTTCTTGATTTCATGCTAATGAATGGGAGTGGATCTATTTCTCCATGAATTTCTGTGATTATGGCAGTTGAGAGATCATAGGTATGGGCCAAGTCAGGGGAGTGAGTCTCATTTCCACAGCAGCTGACTTCAGCAACAAAATTCTTGTGGTGTTCTCTCAACCACAAAACAATTACTAGTTCAGCAAAATTTCATTTGTGATAGCACTGTGATTACAGGAATGGTTTCGATGCAAAGGGAAGAATGGAAAGCACCATCTCAGAATGCTATGCTCAACTCTCTATATTCTCCTGTCACATTACTGCATGTCTTAAGCATGTGTGCCTGCAGCATTTTTAAGTGAATGAAAAGTGGTATTTAAAAAGTTTTCTAGAAAGCTTACTAAATATGAAACAAATACTTCACACAAAAGGTGGGGGAAGAAGGGCACAAAAATAAAGTGACAGATTAATTTCACCCAGTTCTGTTGCTTGCTAGCTGGAAAGTAATCAATACAACACGAGCTTAAAAAAATAAATTTTAAACACAAACCAAAGCAGTGGCCATTCCAGAATGCACATCATGGCATGGTGAAATGCCATGTCAATGTCCCTCCCTTCCCCATTCCAGCTGGTCCTAGTTTTCTGCCCTACTAGAGAAGCTTCTCACTTCAGTAAATAGCACTTCTTGCTGCTCAAGTCTTGTACTAAAATTTATTTTGCAGTCTTGATGTTAGATGTATAATACTTCCTATTCATATGCAGCTCTACACATCAAGAATGCTATTGTGCCACTGCAGAAAAACAATTACCTGGCATAGGATTTAGAAAACATTTCTATGGAATACAGCAAAGCTCCAGTATATCTGGAGCAGGCACAGGAAGAGAATGTAATGTCTCTTTTCAGAATTGATGTTTTACCTTTTAAAAATAAAACAGGTAATGTGGGTTGCACAGCCACTGCACAACTGAAATGGCAAGCGGTACACACATAAGAGCTCTTTCAGATAATGCACTAAAAGAAAGCAAATATGAATTAAGAAGTGGATTCTTGCTGCTCTGTGCATTACAAAAACTCATGATGAAAGTCAGCCTGAATTAACTCGGTGAATTTTCAAACACAATTTAGTGCTTATTTACCTACACTACTTCTAAATCTATTTTAATTAAGCTGTCCCTTATGCGCAGACTGGGCTGGTGCTCAGCATGTACTTATTACAAAAAAAAAGAACAACAACAACAAAAAAAAAACAACCATAAGGAAACAAAACAGGAATCTGTGAAGAGATTGAAAATACCACATATCCACTTGATAGCAATTAGAGAAAAATCTACCTCAAGACCAGAAGGAATTAAGACATCTCTTTTACACAACTGATTATTTTAACATGAATCTGAAGGTGTTCTGATAAGTGAAGATAACAGAACACTAGGATTTTGCTGTCTTCTGGTTCTATACGCTTATTAATGTCTTTTCTGATGCCCTGGTGTTTCCTATCTGAAATGTGAAATTAAGATCAGTCAGTCTCACAGCTCAGTCCTAAATACAGCACTATATTAAAACAAAATATTCAATTTCCCTTTGTTACTTACAAAAACTCTATGGTTCCCTACTTTCAGAACAGGCATTTGCTAATGCAAATGCATCAGGCCTCACACTTTTGCCTTATGTTTCAGATGACAATATTGCCAAAAGTACATATTTCTGTTTGTTCAAATGTATTTTGTACTTATACTACATGTGGCATACTGAATGTGCCAACTCTCCAAATCATATTACAGCCTGAGCTGCACCTTCTGCTAAAAGAAATCTCACTTATAAAATCTAACAAGACCACAGCAGTACAAACAGAATAATCTTCCAGACAATCTAAAGCAATTGAGATATCTGGATAAATGTACTGGGAACTTTCAGAAGTGATACTCACAGCTGTAAATGGAGTAAGGACAAGAAACAATGGACAGACTGAAGCTCAAAATATAAGAAAATGGATACAAGAAAATACGTTTTCTTCGTGTGTACAGTCCAGTATTGGAAATTGTTGCCCCGAGGCTTTGCAGTCCTTATCTTTAGAGGTTTCTTCCCCTTGGTTTTCAAAACCAGAGCCAAAGTGGATGAAGCCTGGAGCAACCTGGTCAGACCTCAAGCTGACCCCCTCCTTCAACCTTGAGGATGGACCACAGACCTTCCAAGATCCTTTTCAACCTGACAGTCCTTTGACTGCCATACAAAGTTTGCAGAGCTCTCCTCTGATCTTTCATCTATTCAAGTCTTAGGTGACATCATTTTCCAGCAAATACAGCTTACCAGTTTTTAGTGTCCTAACAAAGCTATTGTCACTGGAGGGAAACGGGGAAAAAAAAGCCTGAACGGCTTATTGATTTGAACAGACTCCCACAGTCTACTGGCTCCAGTGTAGGCATGTTTATTCATTGACGCCAGCTTTGCCCAGGTGCTCAGACCTAAGCACCCACACTACTTAGTCACAGGGTGAGTAGCCACTGCCCAAGTTACTGTTCCTTTACCAGTGGAAGCATTTCTAGAGATGTATCACAACAGAGTGGGTTTTGTTTGTTTTTTTTTGTTTTGTTTTTTTTTTTTGCTTTGTTTTTACAGTATGGGGGAAAGAAAAACCTCTCCCACATTAACTGGAAAGGAATCGTCAAGCATCTGTCTGGGCTTCTGGGGGAACTGTGGGACAGCTCTGAAGGATTGCCAGATTTATTCTGTATCCTCAGTTGCAGGGTGGGCAGCTTGCCAGCTCGAGTTAAAACAATACCTGAGGTCTAGTTTATATTCCCAGCTGGGCCAGCTAGCTAGGATTTAAAACACTCGTAAATTTGGGTGTGAGGGCTGTGTATGCTGACAAGGGAATTAGGCCATGGTTCTAGACGACTTTTCTTTCAATCCAACATCTGCTCAGGCAGTTCCACTGCCCCCCTCGCCTCATTCTCCTCTGGGTGTGAGCAATCATGGGCAGTATGGGGCTGAGGCTGCAGCACCAGCCTGCAGAGCAGCTGCCCCACCAGTGCCCAGTGGTGGTACATCCCTGCTCCATGCTCCCATTGAAACACAGCAGGCAAGGACCAGTAAGTGCCTTTATGATGGCAGGGATAGGCTGATCTCCTTTTTTTTTTTTTTTTTTTTTTTTAAATGAGCCCTCTCTCAGCTGCCTGCCTGCTGTTCCCACTTATCCCACTCTTCTTCTTCCATTCCTCCCACATCGAACTTACTCTCTTTGCTTTGGGAAGAAAGGGTAGACAACACCACTTTCTTAATTCATCACCTGTCATCAAAATCTCCATCAAAAAGAAAAGATGACAGTGGCTGCTCCAAGCACAGTGCCCAACAAAACATCATAACTTGTTCTTCCTGCCCATCTCCCATGGCAGACAATGCTCGTGGCATTCTTCATCCCCAGGAACACCATGGGAGAAAATACTCAGCAGTGCCTCATCTTGCAGCAAGTCTCTGGCCACTATGATGGCACGACCCAGCAGGTGGGTCAGCACCTCTTCAGCATTGCTCACCCACTTCAGCTGTGTGCTCACAGGCAGAACTTCTGTGACTGTAGCACCAGGGCTACTTCTGTTGCTTTGTAACAAACCTACCTACAGCAGTTACACATGCTGTTGCCCAAGACCCAGCCAACTCTCTCTTTAGTCCCTCTGTTACCTCCTCAAAGTTTTGGCTGCCCTAAGAATTGACATTAAGGAAATAAATATATAATACAACATGCACCTTTTAACATTTCTCCAATAAACTCATTTCTAATGAGCAACAAAGTTGTATTCAAAACAATAATCAACATGCATTCAAGTGAGAATAGTTTTAAAGAAGCAATCTATTGTCCTCCTATAGAAGTAACGATTTTTAGAAATTTAAACTGGCCATAGAATATCTTCAGTTGATTGATAGAAGACAGCATGAAGAAAGAAAGATTTCATCCCAGGTTTTTACCATACCAAAATAAAACAAGAAGCATGGCTTAAAGGAAAGTCCACGTTCTTCAAAGAAAAATATCTCATCTAAAGACTCCAAAGGCAGGTAAAGTTTTCTGATACTGTGTGAGCAAGGAATAAAAAGTAAGAAAATGTAACTTAGAGGCTTGAAAGAAATACCATCTGTATTTATTGTACATAGGAACACATTTCACAATGTCTAGTTAAACCTGGAATAGCACTACCGTGAATTTAAAACGCTTACTCAACTGTTTAAAGTGCTGCATTAGTATTGCTAACTTAAATTTTATACAGAAAATTTACCGGTTAATAAAAACGCATCAATGCAACATGTGCTTATTTTGATAAGATTGGAGTACATGAAAAATCAAAACAAGTCTCTTTTGTTCTGGGTAAAGACAATCAGAAAACAACATTGCATCCTCCACTGAGGTAAGAAAAGGTATAGCATGGAGACAGTCTGACAAACTATTGTTCCCAGAAGTCTATTGTTCCCAAATTCATAAATAATATTGCTAAGGGAAATCTTAAAAAAAAATAAATAAAAAAAATAGTTCTCTTCACACTCCTCCAAATGCAGTAAATGAGTTCTTATTCGGCTGTTAAAAGATTTTCTTCTGATATCTGCGCTCCTTTCACTAAAGTAGACAGAGAAAAGTTGTGAAGCAGACAAAGATGTTCAGCACAGACGTATTGCAGAAATCTATCCAGTAAAAAAAAGATCATACCATCACATCTATGATCAAGTATTTGTGAAGAACAAACTAGCAGACTATTCCAACATTCAGGGGAACACTGCTGCAGTGTAACAGGGAGGTTCTGAGCCCCCCAAAAAGACTGCACAGGGAGCACACATGTGCTTCCTGAAGCTGACTCTTGTCAATTAATACATCAGACATGTTTACTTTCTTCCAGTGTCACAAAGTTCCTTCAAGCAAGAGCAGAGAATTAAGCTGTCTACAAAATGGCTTTGTAATTGATCAAATTCTTCTTCTTACTCACAATCAGTAATAATTATTCTTATTTCTAGCAAATACAGGACTTTCTGATTCTCATTTTCTGAAGCACATAACACAGAAATACTTGCAAATCAATTTGGATGTTCTGTAAAATTGCTTCTTCATTAAGTGTAGCATTCCTAAAATACACAGTTCACTATAACATCTCTATCTTTTCATCAGCCCCCTACTCCCTTTGCTATTTTTGAAATATCCTTACAACATGTAAACATTTCCAAAACATGCTCTGACATGTTCAAGCCCACAAATCACCACTGCAGTTCAGCTATCTGAAATTTCCACAATCTCATTTCCACAATCGAATGCATACTACCTTGTTCAGCTACCTTTACAATTTTTTCCCAGAGCTCCTGCTTAGACTTCCCACTCCAGTATAAATTGCTGACACCCTAAAAAAAAAATAATAATAATAATATGAAAAATCCACTGCATTCGGCTTATTTTAAACATTCCCTTCTCAAAATCCTCTCTCCTCTGGTCAGCTACCAGCAGTTCTTGCATTGCATAGTAGCTATGACCCCTACATTTGAGGTGGCATGATCAAAGGAGCCCTGGCCAGACTTGGGAAAACATTTCCACTGAGAATGGACATACTGCCTGTCAAAAGGTTATTCCCACTGTGTACAGGGAGCAGCTCGTATTACTGCAGTGTAACATGAAAGTGCAAAATCTAGCAGTAGTAATCCACATACATGTTTTTCTTTCCAAAAAGGGCATATGGGATACACCGACAGGAACAGAACATCCGTATTATCATTAGAAGGGAGGGGACGGACAGGAGAAGGAAAGCTTCCTTCATCATTCCAGTTGCAGGATCTGGACGCTTAAAAATGCTTTAAAAATTCTGTCTCTTACTGTAGAAATTACCTCTCTCCACCATTTTTTTTTTCCCTCTTTTAGTTAATTTATATATGCAAATTGCATCTACATGTAGATAATCACACACATACACATGATCAGACTTTACACTCCGTGGAAGATAAAATAACTTCGGAGGCGTAAATCTTAATGTCAATGACAGGAAGGCTTTGGTGAACCATTACCATAAATCTGACAAACGCTAATTTGATGGGTGGCTGTATCTGTCTGCTGCAAGACCAGTCTAGACAGTCTATTGAGAAATCCTAAAACACAACTGTTTGTTCCCTGTAACACCATCTGGATATGGCAATAAGAGCCGACCCAGTGCCATTCACACATGGATCAAAGCACATGCTAATGCCATCATGAAGTCATACACATAAAAAATTCAATCTGAGAACTCTATGCAATTTTCCTAAGTCCTCAGTGAAGAAACCTCAGACTTAGCGCAACTCAAGCTAAGTGCATGAAGAGGGGGAGAGGGTGGAAAAAAAGAAGAGAATATTTAATGAGCTTGGCCTTCCTAAGGAATGTTAGGCCACCCATTGTATTGGAAAAGGCTCATGTCACACTTCAGTCATGGCACCCATCAGGGTGCCCCTTTACAAAAATTGATCCGGAGGTTTTTGTAATTACCTGTTTCAAACAGAAAGAGTGCCCAAAAATACAAGAAGGTTTCCAAGGTGTAGATCTCCCATTTTTTTATTTAAGATAGACCTGGCAGAATTTTTAGTATTGCAGACAATATTGAAAAACCCCTTTCTCATTAAACTGCACTGTGGCACTAGATCAAAGCACCAAGGGCCCCCTATTGAACTTTTCTAAATATTACAAACGTAAGAGCAAGGCTGGCTATGCAGAAATGTAAAGCCAAATTTTCTTCTGTCTACATAAACACACGAAAAAAATCCAGGGCTTACCATGATGTATCTTACAGTACAGTAAGCATTCTGTAGCTATACTGCAAACTTCTGCTGGACAAAACTCCATCCACTCGAAAAAAAAAAAAAGAGAGAGAAAGGAAAGAAGTTACTGATGTCTTTTCCTGTGTGCCTCACTCAAGCAATTTCTGGGGTGCTTCCAAAGTACTGCCAGTCAAGAGATCTTGTAATTTTTATTTGTGTAATGCATTGTTTAGCAATATCAACAACTCACAGAAGACATCTGACTTCATAATTATGACCATTTATTCCCTTGAAAATAACTATTAATACTAATCTTCCTGTGAGTATATCATACCCAGCATTTTGACTATTGAAACTGTATGTGCTGTCACTCATTCAGTTTGAGGGGATTTTTTTATGATTCAATTCGTAAGACTTAATTATTTGCTAAGACTTGATTTGTAAGACTATGATTCAGTTTGTAAGACCTTCTGTAGCAAGCAGTCTTTAGGATTTCTAGAAAAACTACAGGATGATGTTAGTTTTGCTTTCTCTCTTGATCATCTTCACTATCAGGCAAACTTTGATAATATCTGATACAAACTATCATTAAAAGCATTTTTTAAAATCCTTTCAAAGCAATCTAAGTATTCATATGTATTTCATAAAGAAAACATTAAGGAAAGACCACAATTCTAGCCTCTCTAAAATACATTCTAAGTTCAAAAATGACAACTGGCAAAATGTATTTCTGTCAACGTAAGCAGTAAAACGCACGTTAAATAACTATTAAAACTGCATTTTAAATGTTTGTAGTCTTGTGCTGGCAATTGCCATCCTCACAAAAAGAAACAGAACAAGCATTCACGTCGGCAAGAAGAGCTTGCCATAAAGAACTGCATCTCCAATATGCTGTTCCGTTAATTGAATCTAGGAAAATAAACTCAGGGGTTGTTTTTTTTTCCAGACCCTGCAAAAATCCGATGAGTCTGAATGTGCATACAAAAACAAATAAATAAATAAATACAAACCAATGAAACCAAATTCCTAAACAAATAATTTAATGAAATTCTCGGTCTAAGTGAAAAAATGCATGCCTTTAAGCACAGTTTTGTTACATTGATTCTACTCAGGTGCATCACAAACAATTATGAAAAAGTACACATTGCATTCCTCTTATTTTCTGATGCAGTACTTCTATGACATGTACACTTGTTTTAAAATTTAAAGAACGATGTACTTTACATAGTTGTTAATAAAAACTTCAGGACAGAAAGAATTTGAGATTGCCACAGAGACTGCATACTCTGAGGAAGTGATTTCTGTTGAAGTGCCATCAGAATGACCAATTCTAAATACTTATTTTAAAATGATATAGATTAAATACTTTGGGGGGGAGGGATTGGAGAGGGGAGAACTTATTTTTGTAATCAAATGGCATTAGGACAAGAAAAGTGATCAATCGATCTTTCCCTTCAAAGCGTGCTTGTGGATAAACAGTAAAAGATCTCCACAGAGATTTCCGGTACTAGAAAACCCAAGAGGGACTGGCTCTGATTTAAGACCTAAAAGACTGATAAACTATGAGTCATCAAGTTTTCAGATGGTAGAGATGTTTCAGTATGGGGAAACGTGAAATTTACAGGAATGCAGTGCACATCACTAACCATCAGCCTTTCTTGCAGAGAGCAAACTCCCCTAGAGGGACAAAAAAAAAAGTTAGGAGCACACGTACTGCAGTGACTTCTGATTATGTTTGAAGTGGCATTAGATGGCATTATATGAGCATGATGTTCTTGTATCTTTGAATCTCATAGGGAACAGATAACCAAAGAACACAAATGCTTTTAGCACCTATTTGTAAATACCGTTAACATCCCATTTCCCTCTCTCTGCCAAATTTCGACACCGGTAACAGTCTTGAAGGAACTGACCCAGTTCTATTTAACCTAGCTGTTAAATGTTTCAGACACGTAGTGAAGGGCGCCTTTACTT
This sequence comes from Lagopus muta, assembly GCF_023343835.1. Classification (NCBI taxonomy): domain Eukaryota; kingdom Metazoa; phylum Chordata; class Aves; order Galliformes; family Phasianidae; genus Lagopus; species Lagopus muta. The sequence continues at coordinate 17,302,998 of NC_064472.1, forward strand.
TCCGACGGCCCACGTTCAAGCAGCGCAACGGGACAGCACTGCCATCTACCGCCCAGTGGCAGGATGAAGCCCTCCACGGCCGGACCTACCCCGGAGTCCGCCCCGACGGGGAAGCCCGACGCTCCCAGCCGGAGACTCAGCAGGACCGAAGGCTGAAACCCTGCAAGATATTCTCAAGAGGGGCACCCGCACCAGTACGCTCTTCGGGAAATTCTATCACTCTACAAAAAGAAAAAGGCGTAAAACGGAAGGTGTTTTGTTGGTGGCTGGCTTTTTTTGTTCGTTTGTTTCTTGGGTTTTTTTTAGGGTGGGTTTTTGTTTTTGTTTGTCTGTTTGTTAATTCGGTGCCTACGAAGCAGACCAGCAGCTGCAACTGCTCCCACAAGCGCCTCTTCCAGCGCCACGCCGCAGTCGGGTCACCAGACAGCTGCACAGTGCCCTCTTCTGCCTTCCCACCAACATCACTGCACCGTCTGAACGCCAAGCCTCTGCCATGCATGCTTCAGTCCTTTGCAGCATTTCCAATTTTTCCATCCTCCTCAGAGTATAGACAGTGTGGCGCGTCAACAATAAATCTGTTTGCATCCTGAGAAACTATCGATTTCCATACACGGATAAACATTACATTAGCTATTCTAATTACATAGACAGTGCTGTAAGCACAACAATCATTAATGCTTCCAGTTTTAGCGCAGCTAACTTGTTTCTACCAAGTGCTATAGACTCAAATCGTGCCTGCATTTAAAATAAAGTTGGCAGATAAGCCATGCACCAGCTAATGAAAAGATAGTTCATTTCATTGCTTAAAAGAGCTGACAGTAATTTACTGATAAACCTAATTCATTTCAAACACAGTATTATAAAGAATTCGCTGGAGATATACAGATGTGCTTTAAGACTTGTTTCTTCTGCTGAGTTTCTCGTGGAAATAAAAGAAAAGAGCTCTAAAGGCTGTATTTGAAAATTCCACTCAAAAAGTGTTCTGCCAACAAACTTGGACCCTCTAGAAATCATTGATGCAGTTTTAAGAGAAGAGAGATGAGTAGTTAATAGATCATAAATGCTGAGGCTACTGGAAACGTAACATGTAAACACGCTAAAGAAAATCAAGCAACACCATTATGAAAAACAAAGGAGTTATCACTTTTCTTTTTACAGGGTACAAACAGCCATGTAATTACTTCAGTCGTAAGGTAAGTGCCATGTAATTAGAGCACACAGTTATTTACATCTCACACATTACATGGCAATAAAAGCAGGTTACCTGTTACCATACGTAGCAATTTGCAGTTGATGGTGACAGCTGGCAGATGTTGAAGGCAATTTAATAAGGTCAGAATAACAGTGTGAAATCTGTAATTACAATATTGTCAAGCTACCAAACTCAGCAAGGTTTTTCTGTTGATTTTGTCTTTTTTAAAAAAAAAACAGATTCTATCAAAATGTGAATGACCTTTCAGAAGGCATAGGTGTGGTTTGCACCTTGCACCTACAAATCTGCAGAGATGTTACAGATACGGTGGTCTTGAAACATCTTAAACAAACTATCTGATATTGAAGCATAGCTAAGATATCAGCAATTAATTATGTGTTGTCTCAGAAAGCCAAAGATCACCTCAAGATTCTGCTCTCTAAGCCTTATTCTAGTTTTGACTGTGTAGCTTCTTCTGCATATTTCTCTTTCAGTGATACCTTTAAGACAATTAAAAGCTCTCCCCCAGAGACCTCTGCAGTCACTCTACTCCTCTCACCTGTTAAAATTTGCTTTGCACAATCCACAAAAGCAATCTATAGATCTCTATTTTCTATACCTATTAGATGAAATTAAATACAGATAATTGGAAAGTTAAGAAGACCAAATTGCTACACAAATCCAATTCAAACAAAGTGCTGATCACATGAATCAGTCTGTCTCATCTGGGAACAGATTTACAAGATACCAGACTATCAAACTCAAACTGCAGAATCCATAAGGAAAACAAATTTAAATTTCATGTGCCAAGTGTGGTGTATACAAATTACTGATTTATTCTTAAAAGATGCATTCACTTTTTAACCAGTAATCACCAGTGAACAAGAGCCAAGGCAAACGCTGTAAAGAGCCACATTTTAGAAAACCAAAATTGGAAAACTGAAATCTTGATAATGTTTCTCTTGGCAGTTTCCCTTTTCTGTATATTTGAACAAAGACGACCTGCTATGCCCCTACCCTAGGTCACCTAAGAATCAGAACTAATCAGAAATCTAGTAGTTTGTGTCCTTTTCAACCAGGAAAAGGAAGCAGGCACCTTCAAAAGCAAGAATCTTCTCATTCTTAATGGACAGCTGAAGTCAGTGTTTGAGCTCTTCTATGCTCAGATTCAGTGGAAAGACATCACCAGTATACAGCCACTATAGTAAAGAAACAGTTGTCATCAGGATACTTATATTAAAGACGAGCTACACTATTTCATTTTTCTTTAGCAAAAGACATTAATTCCTCCATGGCAGCCTGAAATCCTCATCACCAGAATTACCAGTTGACCCCACAATGGGTGACAATTTTACAGTAGGACCAAAAAAAAAAAAAAATTAAATTAAAAAATTACAAAAGAAACATGAGATTCAAGTGGCTTGAACTGCTATACAGAATTTGTATAAATATCCTCAGAGAGAGGAGGAGAAAAAGATTTGCAGTATTAGATGGAAACTGTACGATTGCTGTCAGTAACAAAGAAAAGCAGGAGGAGTTTAATACACACATCTGTCTGAGAAAAAGCAAAGAACATTCATATTGTGATGATGAAATAGTTTCCATTCCACCAGTAACTCAAGAAGATGTTAAACAGCCGCTACTAATTGGACAATTTTACATCAGCAAAGCTGGATAACTTGTATCCAAGTGTGTTGAAAGAGATGGCATAGGTACTGCCTGGATTTGTAATGCTTATCATTGTGATGATTTGGAAAAACGAAACTGGAAAAGTTCAAAAGAAAAGAAAGAAAACAAATGCTATGACAACATTTACAAAAGGAAAACTGGATGCCTCAAATAATTATAGGCCTGTCAGCCTTCAGAAGATTTTGTGAAGCAAAAATATTTTTAATGTACTAGAATAACTGGTGATTATTTGATTATGAAGATTCTAAGTTAAGCTATGCAACGAGAGCCAATCAACAGGTCTACAGATAAAAGTCTTCTTTCAATCTGTGTTCTAAAACGAAGATTTTATGTGATATTCTCAGGCTTCTGCAAGATACACTATTTTGTAGTGAAAGATATTTTGCTCAATCCATTAGAAATGTAAAAGTACATTTATACAATCTTAGAAGTGATTTAGTGATATTGGATTTGATTTACGGGCTCCAGGATGTACATGTGAACAAGTAGATTTTCACCGAGTGATACCTTTCCAGTATGATCCCACGGGACCTGTCCATGCTCTTTGCCATTTAACACTACCTGCCCCAAAGGAGCCCAAGAGTCATGATTAGATGTGCATAGGACTTCCTGGAAAGTAAGCAACAAAAAGCAAATCACAGGGTATATTCAGACAAGAAGTTTTATTTAATAAACAGGGAATTGGTAGGAATTGTAAGAAACCCATGGGTATGGATATTTGCACCTAGGAAAAAAAGAGAGAGAGAGAGAGAGAGAGAGAGAGAAGTTAATATTTTCAACCCTGGGGAAAATTCTGGAGGCAGAGTTTGTATATTTTCATGAACCATCTGTGAGGATCAGTCACAGCCTCAAAGGACTGACGTCTGCTTTGGAGATTAGAGAATTACGAGGCTGGAGAGAAAGGTTTTATGAAGTCTGTAGTTGACACAAGAACACTTCTCATTACACTGCTGTTGTCTGTCCTGATGTCCCCAAAGAATACATAGAAAAATAGAATCAAAGAGGTCAGGACAGGAAGGAGTCATTAGATTAAGTGAAAGACCAGGAAAAAAAATATCCAATAACACCAGGGCTTGAGAAAGTCGTAATATTTATCTTAGAAGAGAAAGAAAAGCTTTCCTTAAAGCATGCAGAAGGGAATCAAAAATGTCATATGCAGTCATGAAATGGGATGCAGTCAAACACTAGAACACCTCACTCAGATTGTAATGGAGTCTCTACTACTGGAAGTAGTCAAATCATAAATGGATGATTTAATTCACTCCTCTAAGACAGTTTAGAAGGCACCTATGGAGTTTATTATGAATAAAGAAAGACAAGGTAATCAAAACAATACGTTCTGGATTTACATCTACTCACTTCTACTGGACAACCAACAAATGTAGCTTTACTAAAACAAACAGAAGGCAGAGGATGTCTCCGAGGTGTGTATTTCCTGTGTTAGGTTCCACAAGTGCCATTGTGTACTGTTCAACATCTCGCAGGGCTGGCAGAAGTCTGTATTATGCTGAAGTATCCCAGACATGTGGGATCAGCTTACATTTAAAGAAGTAACTCTAACAGAGACAACATAGAGTCCACAAAGTTACAGCTGCTATAGGCTGAATTTGGCTCCTTCTGCTTTAGACCATTCAGATACAGTAAGCAATGCAGAATAGACAAAATTTCCCATTTACAACACAGTAGAACAATCTTGTCAATGCTAAGAGAAGTACTCCTTTCAGGACAGCAATGCATGTCAGGCACAAGGAAATGCAAACCTTTCCACAGAGGTGATTTCCAAAAACAGCACAAAGCAGCAGAGAAAGCCTCCTGCTTACCCCGTGACAGGGACTGCAAAGTATGCAGCAGTAGTCACTACTTCCAGAGGAAGGAGCAAAGAAACAAGGTAGAATGGGAATAGGAGTACTTGTCATTTTCACTTTCTTTCCCTGTACAAGCTATTAATCCAGCAGCAAGAGCTGTTAAGGAAAGGAAGCAGATCCATAGGCGTTCGTTGTTACTCCCACCACTGCTTAGAAGACACAGCGCATGCCTTTATTAGTGCAGCTGAACACAGGTGAGGAAGCATTTTGCTCTTGGGCTCCATGTGGAACACATGGAATAAGCCTGAAGAAAACATCTGCTTACCAAAAGATGGACTCCAGTGCACTTCATCTGGCTTTCCAGTGCAAAAGCTTTTTATAAACATGAAATTCTTGTTCCATGTTTGCGGCATCTCACCAATTCCACAGATGAAGCATACGCATTTCTGTGGAAGAAATTCAGCTTTGCTTGCAGGCATCACTCCAAAGAACTGCTGTTTGCCTCTCTTACATCAAGTAATAAAAAGTTCTCCAGGCTAAGATATACTGGCTCACCACATTTATTCAATCCCTATGATTTTAGCAGATTCAGCCAACTTATACTGGAGTTCAATGGTTATGGGAGAATCCAGAAAGGCACTGAACTCCAGCAATTATATTTTAGCCAGTGAAGCAAGTAGAACCAAAGACAAACATACAGAGAGCTGACAGTTTGTCTTCAACAGTAATAGCTTTTACCATTTTCAGAAGAGAAGCACAGAACTAAAAGTTTCTGGCTTAGATCCAAAAATAGATAATTTATGCATGCAAACAGGCCTAAAGGGTGTGCACTAACTCCAGAATTCAAATGAAATGCTATTTGAAGGTGACCAGCATCAGTTTAGTAAGCTTTTATTCAAACCAAGACAGTACAGAAAATTTACCTTATTGCACATTTAAGCATGAAAGGAGGGAGTCACCAAACTGTCACTCAGAAATAAGACAAGACCAGTTCCTGCTGAAAATACATTTCCTTTTCCCAGCTGGGAACTTACAACAGGGAAACCTCACAATTGAGAAAACATTTCGGAGAAGAGTGCATATACACACCCACATTGGAACAGATTACCAATTGTTAGACTAGTGAAGGCAAGCATATTTCTCTAAAGCAATCCCTTTTCCTCTCAGGAGATAAATCTTATGCAAACAATACTTGCTAACAACAAAAACATAAGATGTCAAAAGCGTTCTCGTTTGTTATGGTATTTAATATCAAATTGTACCAAGCACAGTGTGGGAACAGAAAAATACTGAAAAATGCACAAAGTCATTTGTAATGTTATGTGGGTCAAATTCAGAATAGCTTTGTTAGAAAAGCCTGGAATGATTCTGAACTACAGGAGGCCTTTAGGAGTCTTAGGGATGGTCTCATGAGCCGAACAGGCATAAAAAAAAGAAAATCATATATAACAGATTAAAGTGAGGTTGCAGTGAGCCAACGTGGATAAGAAATACAAGAAAACACACTGGCAGGAAACTCTCAGCAAGCCAGAACACAAATGTTTTCAGTGCTCTATGGAATAAAATGAAAAGTGAGATAAACAGGCAATACAGCAATCTAAGAAAATACTCTCTGAAAATTCACATTAAAAATTTGCATATATGCATGCGTAAGCCACACTTCTTCCGCATTTGAACTTCAGCATTACCTAAAACATCAAGTTCAGACGAAGTTATTGTGCTTGAGATAGTAGTCTGCAGATAGAACATGCTTGTTTCTACCTTATATCATTTTATTTCATTCCTGCAGGATTATTCAGCACAAATTAATCCCACAGGATGTTCTTTAGTTCCCAGATATAGCAACAATTCCAGTTTGGAATACTGCATTTGTCACTTAGTAATCTGAAAAGACCGTGACTAATTCATGATCCAGAAAAATGCAAAGAGTAATGTCCAGAAGGATGATAAAAGACATCTGAAAACATATACTGGGCATATATTCCTTACCAAATTTATATCTTGATGACTGATGATAAAGGACTCCTAGACACAACATCCCAATTCAAGACAAAGCTCCTCCTTTAAAGTGTGAAACCAAAGTGAATGAAAGAAAATCCTATGAGAATTTCTCAGCAGGTGGTGCAAAGCTGGCACTGGAATGCTGCCTTAGTTAACATCTTGACTTGGATCACATGCTTCTAGGCTACTATCAACAATGAGTCAATCTCATGCAAACATGGAAATAGCCATTATGTACACATTTTTTTTAAATATCAGGAGTACTAGAGCATTCATGAAGCCTTGTTAAGACTGACCTACTTTCATGCAAAGGTAAAAGTACAAACAGTATTAACATGACTTAACAAGTCACGGAGAGAATGACCACTATGAACACACACAGTTCATACCTCATGCCTAAGCAAGGGGAAAGGGAACCGCAGAACTTGAAACAAGGCTCTCCTTTCAGCAGCCAACTGGTTCTTTCAGCTCAGCTGCCTGATGAGGCCTCATTCAAACTCTCCTTTTACAGGTTTGAACATTCATCCAGAAAAATACTGTAGAAGTCATGTGACAGCACGAAGCAAGTGTTTCAGTGAATCAGCAAGGTCTCCAAGCTCTATTAAGATGTGCCTAGATGTTCTTCTATAATTCCCATTTCTTCAAGTATGAAAACTTGTTTACTCTTGAACAATGAGTTAAACAAAAACTTAAGTACTCTTGGTTTTCATGGTGGGTGGGGTTTTTTGTTATTTTTTCAGATAAAACCTATTCTTTCTCATTTGGATCCACTGCTAGACACTAGAGCTGCCTAAACTGTTTGCTTGCATCCTCAGGTTTTCTGTAGAATCTGTTTATTGTCAAATACATCTGGAATCCTTCTTTGTAGTCCTTGGCACTCATCAGCACTAAGTCTTTGTAAGCTGTTCAACACAAGACTTAAGGTGAGACAATTCAGAATTGGGCCCTCCCCAAAGGACAAAACTGTCTAACCAGAAGGGATTTACATTGGTTCTCTTTCCAAACCAGACAAATTTATCTTCCTGGCAAGTCTTCTTCCACAGTGCCTAATAGCTTAGTCAAGATAATGGAAATGGCAGAAAGGCAAAGATTGAATGTGTCGTAGCCAACTTTTGCTCACCTTCAAAATCCTTCATCTATCTCAAATAATTATCCATGTGAAGACAACCCTGTCTTGAGAAGGTGAAGTGACAACTGTACTCCCTTTTTTCTGTAAATGCTCTATAATCAGAAGATAAAAGACGGATGAGTTTCAAGGTTCATTCTCCAAATAAACTTGTACAACAAACCAGAGATGAATCAGTTGTGAAAACAGTAAGAAGAACTAGATAATTTGCTAATTTATAAGGTCACTTATTTAAAAAAAAAAAAAAAGAAAAAGTTCCCTACTGCACACACACACAGTACACAAGCAGGAAAGCAAAAACCCACTGCAGTAAGATACTTTAGAATAGAGAAGTTTGACAAGAATCAAACAGATTCTAGGTATTTACAGAGCTGCAATGCTAGAAAGGAACAGATTATAAGGAAAAGAAAATGTTTAAAATCAATTTCTATCATGTATTACACAAAATCCTCATCAACAGGCAGATTATTCCACATGTGATCACTACAGGAGTTGGTTTTCAGTTTGTTTTTTACTCAGTGTTGGAGGCAATGCTCCCAGATGGACCACAAGTTCAAAGTATGACAGTTATTATGTTCTTATCATCTACACAAGAGCTACAGGAAGAAACAGTTCCACTTTGCATTATCCACATGACAACAGCAATTTGCTTCTATAAAAATGAAATTAAGAAAAAAACAAACAATAAAACCAAGACAAACCATACCGAGCTTAAGAGCTGTATAGATTTGCAAGGCAACAGAAAATGAATTACTGTGGGAGGAACAGCAGACACTCCCTAGCACTCTCCTTCCTCCTTTTTCTCTCCACTTTTGCCTGTAGGGAAGATTGCTGTAAGGTGTTGCAAGCAACAGCACAGTAGAGGGGTGGCTCTCACAAAGCTTCCCACGTGACAAACGACTAAAATTTTGTAAAGCACATGTAGAAAGGCTGTCCTATTCCTAGTTGCTTTATCTCTCTGCCATACTAAATGAATGATAAATTTCTCATTACAACAACAGCTCTCAGATACCTGGCAAAGGCGTCCTTACACTCAGAACTTGTTCAAACACTACCCAATTCCCACAAGGTGCTGCACTAAATCATTTCAAGCACCCCAGCTGAACTGTTCCAAGTTAGCTCCTGCTTTCTGCAATTCTAACTACCAATCAGCTGCCCTCAGCCTCTGTGCTCCTCTTTGCATATGGCTGTTGGCCATTTCTGCTACCCATAACTTAAAAACAGTTTTGCTTCTGGACTTCATTCCTCATGCCTTCCAGTTTCCTCTGCATCAAACCATATAATCTCCCACATATTGATCTGGTTGCTCACAAGCCACTTGATCATCAGTTTACCCTTTACCATGCTGAAGGCAATACGATTTGAAGGAAAATATGAAAAACAAACAAATAAATAAATAGGCAGTGCTTTCCTTCCCTCCAGCTCCAAAAGTTCTCCTAAGAACTCCTAAGCTCACCTTCCTATACCTGCACCTTCCTCTGATCAACTCTTCCTCAGACTCCCACTGTCACACGCTTCTCAATGAAAGGTATCTAAAACCTGGACACCTCAAGCAGGAATGTGAGCTCCCAGTGTCAAGACAAAGCCTGCAAGCAGTGATATCCTAACAGCGCTGCATACACCTCAACACAAACCACTGCCCAGCTGCAACTGCTTTCAAACAGCAGCAGAGCTGTAGCTGAGCTCTAGGCACAGTCACATTTTACACGTGTGTAACAGAGCTGTTACGGTAAATGAATAACGTGATGAATATGACAGCGGGCTGCATTTACGAAAGAAAGAGGCTCTCAGTCCTCATCCTAAGATTTTAAACAGCGCGCTAAAGGCACCAGTAACTGGCGGGAAGCGCCCACCAGCCGCAGCGCGCCCGAAGCGACGCTTCATGCCGGCGCTCCGCTGCCAGCAGCGGGCTGTGGCGCCCCCTCGTGACGCTCTGCTGAACGGCTCTGCGCGCAGCTCTGGCAGCACAGGCAGCGGAGAAGCCGAGCCTGCAGGGATTGGTACCGACGGAACGCGTCGGTACGACAAATAGTTGGTACAGACTTTGCCGCTAGAAAGCATTGGACTGTGGGATTTCAGGCTCAAACGAAAAAGTCTTCGGTTTTTACCTTAAAAACTTTCTGAAAACAAATGAATCTCAGTGCTCTGCTAATGATGAGCAATTTTGTGAAGACAGAGCCTGGAGACTTGCTCGCTGAATACTGCCTGTACTTCTGTGATTGCCTGTGTACAACTTCTTAACTTATAAAATAACAGTTTGCTACACACGTTCTGAAGTAATTTTTAACGCTGTTGTTTCCTAATACAACTGCATCAAAAATCACATCCATAACAGTCACTCCCAAAACCAACTAATGAAGATCAGTTTAACCTAGCAGGATGTCCAGGTGATTCAAGACAAACATACACTTTGCACTCCAGTAAGACAAAAAGAACACAGGCAATTTTCACTAACGTGGCTTCTGCAATTCTAAAAATTACTGACCAAATACTTCAGCCTTACCTGTCAGTGTCAGACAACAAAGTCAGTGTAAGTAACAAATTTCTTCCAGAAAGCACAAGCGTGGATGAAACAATAACTACTTCTGCTTTCACTTGCTTAAACTCAGCAATAAGGTACCCCAGGTATCTGTACCTGTCACACACAGTCTTACATACTGTTCTAGAATTTCAGGAGTGTTATTTAATTTGAAGATTGTAATGAGATAAGGAAATATAAGAAGAGGTAAGAAAATAAACCTAAAATGCTGGCATGTTACAAGTTCCTCAAAGTCTGCATCTCTTTTGTGCTCTAGATTCTTCTGCTGCCGTGCAAGTTTAAGAAACTTAATCCTTTCCCATTCCAAATAACCCCTGTGCTCATTACTGTACCAAAACAATGACCCACAAACCATACATGGGGAGAAATCCCAGCAGCACGTGAGAACAAAGTCAAGGGTTACATGAGGAAGCTCAACCACAGGAGCCACCAGGACCAGGAGGGCTGCACCCAACAGTGGGGCTGGCTGATTTGACAGTGACAGAGATGGAAGAGGGACCCAACAAGTGGAAAAAAATCTAAATGTCATGTTGACTTCACAAAAGAAGCCAGCAGGACTGTCCACAGAACTGCTAGCTGATTGAGTCCAATTCTGCTCCCAGAGAAAATCACAGAGCAAGACCTCTATAAAAGGAATAACATTACAGCCCAGATAAGCAGCCAACATAAATAAAATCCAGTTGCATGACAGCAGTTAATAGGCTGTAGTCTACCTGCACCCCATAACAATGTGGAATGCCCCAGAGGTCCCACCAATGGCCTGGCCTGCTGATATCAAAGACCTAGAAGGAACTTCTCATGAAGTCTGCAGGTGAGACCAGACTGGGTGGACCCATCAGTATGCTCAAGTGCAGCAGGACCTGGGAAAGCTGGATGAATGGGCAATGTGCAGTTCAGCCTTGGAAAACACCAAGTTCTGACCCTGGGAATACAGAGCCCTACTAGTTGTTCAGTCTGTGCACTGTGGGCCCAGTATAAGAAGAGACCTTGTGGACAGTGAGCTGTGCAGGAGCTACCTTGGGGGCTGGCAGCAGCGAAGACCAGCAGCATCTGTCACTGCAGCAGCAAGGGCACAATCAGGAGACGCATGTACATCCTGGACCCAGCACTTCTCAGATCACATCTAGATACTGTGTTTCCTGGTTTGGGCTCCCTAGTCCAGGAGAGACTTTGTTAAGCTAGGAAGAACCTAGCAGAGGCCGAGCTCAGGGGCTGGAGCACCTGTCCTGAAAGGGAAGGCTGAGGGATGGGGCTGATTCTGCCTCGAGAAAAGTAGAGTTTGGGGAAACTAACCTCAGAGCAGCCTTCTCTTACCAATGGGCAGGTCCTAAAGGAACACTCTCCACAGCAGCATATGGTGTCTGGATGATAAACAGACATACCTTGAAACAAGATACATTCAGACAGCAGATAAAGGAAAACATTTTTCCCCATTGACAAATGTAGCAGCACTGCAGGATAACCAGAGAATTGTCTCTACTATGGAAGATTTTCAAGGCATATTACTGCAAAAAGCCCTGATCTGCACATTCTGACCTCCATGCTAACTCAGCTTTTAGCATGGAGTCAGAATATAAACCTGCAGAATTTCCTCGGTCCTCTGACAGAATCTACAGCTCTGTCCAGCTTCAAGACAAAACAGAAAACCTGGGGAGCTCCTCCTGAAAGTTTCATTTACAGAAGTCTTATTTCTGCCACTTCTGTGTGGCAAGAATTCTACAACAAATCCAAACTCCAAGTTGAAAATATTTTTGCAAAGCCAGCGTCATGGAAACAAAACACAGGAAAGATTGAACGCTTTATTAATTTGGATCCAGAAGCTTGCATGCTGTCATTTTCCACTTCTTGGAAACTGCAGAACAGGGGCCTTTTTAAGTACCATCATGCAGCCTATTACCTATCTTCACCAGAACATGAAGAGAATTGCATGACTCTTCAGGAAGGTACAGTAATTAGATAAAGTCCTATCTTCCAGAGCTCAGCTCTGTTCCACTTGAAGGCAGAGTAGAACACAAATAAAACAGTATCAGTACTGAGCACAAAATGTAAACATGCATTTTATCTAAACCTAAATTCCTTCTCTTAAATATATGGGAAAAAAAATCAATTACATAGATCAGAGAACACAGGTGGAGTATAAATGAAAAGATCTGTATTCATCTGTATCAGAAAAAACAGGAAGCAGATGTGTTGCTGGCATGTGAAGTGATAACAGAGCCCCTGCATTAGAAAATGAAATTGCCAAAGCAGCAAGAGGTAAATCACAGCTCTTAATTAACAAGGCTGTGAGAGTTTCCTCAAAGCACCCTACTCATTAGCAGAACAATGATGTTTGCTTTTAAAAAGGTCTGCAGCATGTAGTCCTTGAGCAACGCAGTACTGAACTTAAGAGATGGAGGGCTTGATTCCTGTATAAGAAAACTGATTAAAACTTGGTAGCATATGAAGTACTTTGGATAAGAAGTGGCATAAGAAAGAACCACTAATCCTTCAATCTCCTTAGGAAAGTTTGAAAGCGTAGTCAGCTAACAAGCCCTACAGCAACCTGCATGCAGATTCGAGAAACAGTTTGTAGGATTCTGAGATGGCTGTAAGCTAAAGGGGTCTTGTGTTTTAAAGAACAAGTGAAGGGGACTGCATAAACGTCAACCTATAAGAGTAACTCTGAAAACTCCAACCACTTATTGGATGCTATATATTCAAACCACAATAGAAACAATCAAAGATTTCAAATTTGAGTCTTGAGTTTCATCCAAGCCAAGCTACAGTACCTGACAGATATCCATTACTGCCTGGGCAAAAATGAATGCTACAGGAGAACGAGAATGAGAACAGGAGGAAATAAGAAATAGGATTTAGTGTTTAACCTTCCAGTCCTGTACTTAGATGTAACCTACCTGAATCTGCATGAATTTAAAATTCTGATTGGCTAAACCAATGACTATACAGAAAAAAAAAACCAACGCAGCAACAAATCTACGTGTTAAGACCTAACAAAAAGGCTTTCCTCCATTGCTGCACAAAGTCAACACTTCCCTCTTTTTCCTGTTGTACTGCCAGTTATTTGGACTACACTGAAAGATCCTGAAAAGCCACCCTTGGTAGAAACTTCCTTTTGCCAAGTGAAAAAATTATTACCCAAGATAAGAAAACAAGTGAAAAAAAGATTAGAAGTATTTGAAGACACATATAAGATCATTCTTACAAATTAGTCTACTCACATCTGCTCTCTAGAAGTCAATCATCATTTTTTCTCTTCCCTTAATCTCCTCTACTTTGCTGCTGCAAAGTTTTCAAGTATTCAGAATATATCAGTGAACTTCCTCACTATATGTGGTACGTAGCTTTACATAACGTGATGTTGGAACAGTGTGTTAATACATTTTATGATGTTAACAGAAGTCTTAAAAAATCTTAAAAATCTCTTCAGATGCACCCTGAGGAAATGCCAGTAAGTGAAGATGCATAAGGGGATGTTACTGGATTACAGAAATTTCCCCACTTCCTTTCTCCCACCCATTCTCTTTCTCTAGTATTTCTCCAGTATCTGTATTATTTTTTTATTTTATGACAATTATATACATGAAGTTCTGCCTTAATTTAATTGTTTGCATTACTTCTGAATGTCAGGACACAGTGATCAAACTCAGTTCTACTCCAGATTAAAAAAAAAAATCTATGTACGCACCACGCCTCTTATTTCCTAAGCCCAGTTTTTCCACTGCACTAGTACAGTGGGAAAAAGCATTTGCCATGCTATTTCCTGTTTTATACATATTATTTTATTTTCCATTCTCCAGAAGTGTCAACACAGTTTAATTCATTTGAATGAGAAGATGAGTATGTATAATGCATAATGAATAATTCACATTTGTGCACTAATCCTGAGCAAATCAAAAGAACACTGTCAGGGTACAACATTTAAAAACACTTTGCTGTCACAGTGCCGCATTTCAACTATTTGACTGCTTAGATCAACACATGCATTTGTTGAACCCTCCACACAACATACAATACTGGATGGTGTCAGAAGACCTGCCAGTGTCAGAAACATTAACTTCAGATTTGAGGGGACAAAAATCTCTGGTAATGATATAAACTTATTCTCGCATCTTTTGATGATGAAGACAATAGTAGTGCAATGATCTTTGATCGGGCAAATTATAGCTTATTCATCTGTCACACAAAGCTGTAGATTCTGCAACATTATCTGTGGCAGAAGGTCCCATCTGCAGAACTGCATCCAGGCCTGGGGCCCACAGTACAGGAAGGACGTGGAGCTCTTGGAGCGGGTCCGGAGGAGTGACACTAAGATGGTCAGAGGGCTGGAGCACCTCTCCTATGAAGAAAGGTTGAGGGAACTGGGCCTGTTTAGCTTGGAGAAGAGAAGGTTCTGGGGAGACCTCATTGTGGCCTTCCAGTATTTGAAGGGAGCATATTAACAGGAGGGAGAACGGCTGTTTACGAGGGTGCATAATGATAGGACAAGGGGGAACGGTTTTAAACTGAGACAGAGGAGGTTTAGGTTAGATATTAGGAGGAAGTTTTTCACACAAAGGGTGGTAAAGCACTGGAACAGGTTGCCCAAGGAGGTTGTGGATGCCCCATCCTTGCACGCATTCAAGGCCAGGCTGGATGTGGCTCTGGGCAGCCTGGTCTGGTGGTTGGTGACCCTTCACAAAGCAGGGGGTTGAAACTACATGATCTTTGAGGTCCTTTTCAACTGAGGCCTTTCTGTGATTCTATGATTTTCTCATCACTAAAAGAAGAATGCTGGGTTCATAAATCCAGTTCTGACACTGCAGCTGCCACAGAGTGGCTCTGTTGTAACACACATTTAGAAGAGATGCTATTTTTGATACTCAACATGTTACTCTGGATTTTTGTAATTTTTCTCTAAACTATCCATTGCTACACTGAACATTACAGACCCACTGAGTGAAAGGATGGTATGTTTTTGATGCTCAGAATTCTGAGGGAAAAAAAAAAAAAAAAGATTCTGTAAAAAAGAAAAAAAAAAATTAGAGTTCAGTTAATTCTCATTGTAACATAACTCAAGACATTTTATGATCTCAGACATGACAGAACAAAATTGAGCAGTTGTGAAGCGTTCAGACATAATAATAATTGTGACTGCCACAAAAAGACCTGTAAAAGAACTGATGAATTTTCAGAAAGCTTTCTATAAGGTTCCTCAAATACTTAAAAAAAAGAAAACAACACAACTAAGTGATCACAGAATCACAGAATTGTGGCTGTTAGGAGGGACCTCCAGAGATCATCGAGTCCAACTCCCCCATCAAAGCAGGCTCCATACAGCAGGCTGCATAGCACCTTCACATAATAGTGTTGAACTTCTTACCCTCCAGTCTATGGCCATTTCCCATTGTTCTGTCTCCAAGGACCACTGAAAAGAGGTTGGCAATGTGCCTCCCTTGACTCCCACAGTTATTTACAAACATTAATAAGATCACCTCTCAATCTTTTTTTCTCAAGGCTGAGATCACGACATATGATGAGAAAGCCTTGGATGGAGGTGGGAAACTGAAGGTAAAAGTAAATACATGGTTAATTCTTATAGGAATTAAGAAATCACTTCCAAAATTTCTTAGGGATCTGTAAAGGATCTGTTGTGAAAAAGATGAGCAGTGAGATAGCTCAGTATTAGCTGTTAACATCTCATTACTGAAGACAGTACTGGACACTGTGAAACTGAGTGGGCAGCAAAAAGGCAGGTGACAACCAAAAAAATAACACATTAGTGGTAACTCACCTGAAGAACCACCAGTTCACTGCCAATTGCTGCTGTGGATTCTGCTTGAATTACAAAGCAACTACATACATTCAGATCATTATCACCCACTAAGGTAAGTACATAAAGACCACATACAATTCTGAAATTGCCTGCACTAAAAGAGTTAGAAACTTGACAAAGGTCAGATAACAGTAGCTTTTCTAACATGCTTTTCCTATCCTTACTGCTCCACATTCGTTTATGCCTATTGTAAAATAAGTTGCTTGTTGAGATATATATTTGGTCTCATTCATTATGACCAATTTTTGGTTCTAATTCTGTTTTCAGAAAAGTGTGCAAAAACATAAAGTTCTAACATCTAGCAATTGTGGAGAAAAGCACAGTAAACAGAAGCTAATTAAATTACCACCACCCATCCTGTGTAATGAATGACTCATGGATCCTATGAGGAAAAGGAAGAGAGAAAACAAAGCAATATAAATAATTGAAAACTACACCAAAACACACATAAAATGCAGAAGGAAAATTAGGCAGGATTAAAGCTTGAGCATTTCCCAATCTATCTCATCTTTGGCTTTGTCACCACCAGTTGTAGCATCTGTGTACAAGGCTTATGTCTATAAATTCACTTAGATACATTTCCACTGAGCTTGAGGAGTCCTATTTATGAGTTTTTTTTATGAAGAGTGACATTCACATATCAGTGTCAATGGAACAGAAACATGCAAAGAATCTCACTTGCTTCCTTGGAAAGAGACAACTGCCTGAGATTTTACTTTATGCTAAATCAGCTGATCTTGTGTTAAGTAGATTAAGCTGCACTCAAACTACATTTTAGCAGCTAATCCAAGCCACTATATATTCCTCTATCCATTCCGGGCAGATCAAAAGTGCATATGACCTTATCTATAGACACTGCTGAACAAGAAGGAATCAGATGTAACCATGACTTTCATGTATTCTGTCATCAGTACTGGAACATTGTGCATGTCTCTGCCAGTCACAGAGATACTGAAAAATTTTCCCATGTTATCTGCACTGGATTGTAACCAGAGAGTGATGGCTAACTAGGCTAAAGCAGGCCAAGGTTACAAACGGAGATATCTGTCAAATGGCAAGTGAGTTCTATGTCTTTTTCATCTTCTAGGGCAGAATCTTCAGGATTGAGTAGGAAATGCTATAGGAGTAAGTTACGTAGATCAGTTTCGCAGAAGTCAATTGCTGTTAAGAACAGGCATTTAGGAATTCTGTTTTAGCAAGAAGAGTAAAAAAACTTCCATAGAAGTTTTTAGTGTTTGATGATGGCTGCAAAGTGATGAATTATGTATGTGCAAGAATATGAAATACTGTTCGTAGGTCATATCTTTAAAACCTGAGTTGTAATGCCTCCTCCAGAAAAGTTTGCTGTTCAGTAAAATTATTCTACGAGAATCCATACAAACATTTAATCCTTTAAATTCTGTTTAGTTCTCAACTCAACAATTATCTTGCAGAATTATATTTCATACTTTAATTAACTATGATAAGAAAGCACACAACATTCTTTAAAGGGCAAATAGTATCTGAAGTATTACATCTCTTTGGCTTTAAAGAACATTGTGCAAGAGCATCTGGATTACCATTTCTACACAAATTATTATTTTTCCTCTTTTCTGCCATTCATCTAAGAGAAGAGACCCAAATTTTGCACTGATTGCTGGAACCAGGTATTCAGAGAGATTTGGAAGTTGTCAGTTGTTCTTTTTTTTTTTTTTTTTTTTTCTTTGTTCTGGCCGGTTTGTTTTTAAAGAGAGAACTGGAAGTATTTTATTCCCATAGCATTTTGAGAGATCAGGTTGCTCAAAACCCAATCCAGCCTGGCCTTGAATGCATTCAGTGAGGGGGCATTCACAGCCTCTCTAGGCAACCTGCTCCAGTGTCTCAACACCCTCACTGCACAGAATTTTTTCCTCGTATCTAGTCTAAATCTACCCACTTCCAGTTTAAAACCATTTCTCTTTGTCCTGTCACACTACATGCCGTTATAAAAAGTCCCTCCCCAGCTTTCCCATAGGTCCCCTTCTGGGAGGAAGGCCACTATAAGGTCTCCTTAGAGCCTTCTCTTCTCCAGGCTGAAAAGCCTCAGCTCTCTCAGCCTGTCAATCCTTTAAGAAAAGGAAGAGCAATTATTTATCTAACCGCATCACTACTGCATTTTGCTTCCCCCTCTCCCTTTTGGTAAAGAAAGGGCTACTGAACTTTACCCAGTGACGGACTGTTTTCATGAATACTCACAGCTTTATAATTCTTCAGTTTGCAAGTCAAGCTAAGATTCTTGAATTATTTTGAGTTACAGACACAGATACACACGTGCACATGGTTCCTATCTGCACCTGCAAGCATTTCATTCAGTATGCATTCATGCTACTGATGTCTGTAAATTAAAATTTACCAAGATGCAAAGTATTTAATTTTTGAGTATGTGCAGATTTCTCCTCCAGAAAAACTAAATTGATTAAAAACTGATTTAAATATAAAAGCATGCTCTCACATACTCTACTTAGAGCTCAATTCAATGCCATCAGTAAGAATCACAGAATGACCTGGGTTGAAAAGGACCTCAAAGATCATGTAGTTTCAACCCCCTGCTATGTGCAGGGTCACCAACCACCAGACCAGGCTGCCCAGAGCCACATCCAGCCTGGCCTTGGATGCCTCCAGGGATGGGGCATCCACAGCCTCCTTGGGCAACCTGTTCCAGTGCTTCACCACCCTCTGTGTGAAAAACTTCCTCCTAATATCTAACCTAAACCTCCTCTGTCTGAGACTGAACAGTTTAAGACCGTTCCCCCTTGTCCTATTACTATCCCCCTCATAAACAGCCGTTCTCCCTCCTGTTATACTCTTCCTTCAAGTACTGGAAGGCCACAACGAGGTCTCCCCAGAACCTTCTCTTCTCCAAGCTACACAGGCGCAGTTCCCTCAACCTTTCCTCGTAGTAGAGGTGCTCCAGCCCTCTGATCATCTTAGTGGCCCTCCTCTGGACCCACTCCAAGAGCTCCACATCCTTCCTGAACTGCCCCAGGCCTGGATGCAGTACTGCAGATGGGGCCTCACAAGAGCTGAGTAGAGGGGGACGATCACCTCCCTCCCTGCTGGCCACCCCTTTTTTAGTGCAGCCCAGAACACAGTTGGCCTTCAGGCTGCAGGCGCACACTGCTGGCTCATGTCCAGCTTCTCGTCCACCAGAACCCCCAAGTCCTTCTCCACAGGGCTGCTCATAAGGGGTTTTCTCCCAGTCTGTATAAATACCCGGGCCTACTTCTTGTAATAAACTACAGCTTTCTGATACTATGTTGATATCATTGCTTGTGCCACTGCCTTTTAACCTTCAGCATAACTACTCATTTACTATCTGATTAAAGATTAAATAGCATTTAAATATGAATTTTTATGTCCAGGGTCAGCCAGTCAACAGAAGCAAAAATATAGTGCAAGGTTTAAAACACACACAGTTCACACACTTACTGAAGTACTTACTTTATCCAGGGAATAATTAACTATATTGTTAGCTGACAATTGCTGAACCATTTCAATAAAAGGTGAATATCTAAACCAATATCTAGAAATTGCAGCTGTTCCTCACTCTCCAAACAATCTGCTACTGGCAGTTGAAGATAAATTAACCAGCTGCTTGTAAATTTTCACTAGACAGAGCTAGGAACAGAGAGAACTATTTGAAGACACAGCCATACAGAAAGTTAATATTTTTATTATTTATTTTCCTAAATTCTCCACAAAATTCTGAGAAAGGCTTACAGAAATGAGTAAAAAGAAACTATCAACACTTAACAGTTGCACATCCACTTGAAAACTAGGGGCAGAGAAAGACCAAGAATATCCTGGTATCCAACTCACATTCCTGAAAGAGGGCAAGCAATCATCAGCATTTCTTACATAAGAAGTTAGCATTTTCATTCTGAAGCCTTGCACAACTTCTGTTAGGAATTTTACACAAAACCACACATAATGTCAGTGGCCATCTCTTCTGAGGTTTAATAAAGAAAGATCACTTCACAACCACTGTGTGTCACACAGTCATCATCAACATCCTTAACTTACAGAAGCGTGAAGTCTTCATGAAAAAGCTCTACAGGATATGCTTGAGATCACTCACACAGCAGACAGTTAGTAGCAAGACATCTGAGGCAGACAGTGATTTAACAATACGTGGTATGAAGCAGTCAAATTAGCAATGAACAGGCATTAGCCAATATAATGAGTGGAGCTCAAGCAGAAAAACAGATCAAGTTCAGCTGAATAATTTTCCAAACAGAGTACAATTATGCCATAGCTGCAGATGTAAATGATCATGAGAATATTCAGAGTATTAACCCACAGGGCATTAACTGGCTCCAGATAATGCCATAAAACAGACCTTGAGGCTTCAGTTATACTAACATACTTCAGCCATCAGTAGATGAGGTTAAATGTCACAAAATGAGAATTAGTAATATCAGGGTATCAGCCAGGCCTGAGCTCCATATTCTGGGATCCAAGCAGGTGAAATATGCAACCAGTGAGCAAGTAATTTCCCAAAATATGGGAAGAAGTAACAAAAATCTGACAGATTGGCCTCAGGAAAAAAAAAAAAAATCATCTCAATCTCAAACCTACTGATCAAGATGACTCCAACCATGTGACCCAGAGACTAGCAAGCATCCAAGCACACAGAGGCCACTGTCTGCCATTCTCAATGTTCCTTCTCCCAGAGCTTCAGAAAACACAATCATAAAATTAGCCAGCTGCTCACAAGAAGTGTGTTCCCTACAGATGATCAGACAAGCTACCAAAAAAAATCAAAAGTAATTTATTTATTTTTATAAATATAAAATTACCACTGATGGAAAATCTCCATAAGGATTAAAGGTATCAATTTCCAAAAGCCACTGCCCTTCAAAAAAGTTTTCACTCACTATAGATTGAAGAAAACCAAAAGCATTACACATCTGAAAGCCTGTAAATAAACACTCACTGAAACTTCAGAAGCACAAGAGGTATTCACAACAGTTTAAGTACATGGTAAAAAACCTGTCCACAGATCCAAGATTAAGCACTGTGTTGACACTTTCCATTTCCAGCTGGGAACACAGGACTAGATTAGCATCACTGTGAGTCATTAATTTTCACCTTTTGCAACAGCTTATAGCTACATAAAGATTTGCGATGGACAGTTGTGAATATTCACTGCAGTATGTTCTACCATCTCTTGACAAATACTGTGAGGAGCATGTCATCTCCCAGTTCACCACCATATTAAGCGTAGCCAGGATTAAAATTCTAAAGCCTGAAAATTAAAAGAAAAAACTGAGGGAAAATGGTCGTAAACAGTAATACTGAAGTTTGTACACAGATAAAGCTGTTTAGCTTGAATATCACAGAAGACCTTCCATTCAGGCACAGTTCAAGCAATTGAAGACTGAAATACATAATGCCATCAAACTAAGAGTCTGAGTGAAGCAAAAGCCAATTTTGTATTAAAAAATAATAATAATTAAAAAAAGGGAAATACATAAATCTATCATATCAAGCAAAGCAAACAGAAGACAAAGCACAAAGCCCTTACCAGCACTGACAGAAAGGGTCTATATCCACTCGCTGATTCCAATATTCACATGAAAGTGGTAGGCGTTAAAAACTAGTTCTGACTTGATACAGAAATCAATTCTGCTGAGACACCATGGTCCACAGAACAAAGAATTAGATGGGAAATTAGCATACCTATATGGTTAGCCAAGCATGCATTGCTGTAAGAACAAACTCAAATTTAACTGGGAAAGGCAAACAAGTGGTATTAAAGTAAAAAAAAAAATCAGAGACAAGCTAGTTGTCTTTGCAGAATCAGAGAAAACACAATTATGGAAGAATATAAAAGAACAAAAATAAACAAAGTCTGTTGTGTGATAACTCCACTCAAAATGACTCAGAACTTAATACAAACTATTCTGCTGACAAAAGGGATTTACAGAGGCTCACACTTGAAACTGAATAAATAAAACAGTTGGATGGGACAATTACTTGCCAAAGAAATTTCTGTACCAATGTAGATAAAGCCATGTCTTAAGTAGAAAGGCTATTAGAAAAAAAGGAGTTCAGTTTCACTCCCAACATCTGAAGACAGTCTAGTGATTCAGAGTTAGCCAGCCTGAACACAAGGTAATAATAACAGCATCAACATTCACGAGGAATTCTTTCCTGCCCTCATACAAAGGTATTTCCCAAATCTCCCCTGACAGGGTTGTGCTAATTCCTTCAGAATATTACACTGACCATGATTAAATAAAGAGTCAAGCATATAACGAAGAATCAGTAGACGTTTCACATTCTGTAACTGCCCTTAAATCTCTGTCAACTGTTGCTTCAGACAGTACTTCCCTGTCACTATGATGATTATGCAGGCCAGCACGAGAAAATGGCTATACAGAACAGATCACTGAAAACACAAGGAGGTAGATTTAAATAAAACAAAAATAAATACCTTTCAAGTCATGAAGCAGTATTTGTCAAAACAAATGTGCACATCATGTTGGGGGCACTGTGGTATATGGTATTGTGTTCAATATTATAATTGGGAGTGCTCAAAAAAGAGACTCTATATTTTATTGGCACTGCATAAGCAAGAAGTCACTACTTCAGCACATTACCACCTTCTTGCTCAACCATTCTTGATATTCCTGTTAGTCAAGAAAAATATTAATTTTTGATTAAGAACAATGCATTTCAAAAATCCTAGATTACAAAATCATTCAGAAATCCAGATACATGGGATGTTTTAATTTTTTTTATGTTAAAAGAGGTAAGAATGCCCTAATAGTGCCTCAGGAAAACTGGATAATGCAAGGACTAAAATCTAATTTTATGTAACAGAGAAAGTACTTCAGTGTGATAATAATTTGAAACACTATCAAAGACAGAGAAATTAACACACCTTGGAACATGAAATTTTAATTAATTTTCCATTTATGTTATGAATCCAACTTCAGTATTATCTGGAATCTAATGAACTGAAAAACTATTTCTAAAAGGAAACTACGCTTCTGAACATACAAGAAGCTGTGTGTGAGAAAACTCCAGCAAAATAAGTTTTGTATTGAATTATTATTTATATCTGCATCCTGTTTAGCCATTTCGGAAAAAAAGGTTTCGTTCATGCTTTGTAGACCCCTTTGTGTAAAGCTTTAAAAAGTTTCTGCTGAAAGAGGGAGGGCCCCTGTACTTATATCCTCCAATTCACACTGTGCAACAACTCAGAACTTTCAACCTGGATATCCACAACAAAAATAAAGCCATCTTATCATTTCCTCATGAAGTGGTTGGTTTTAAGCTTTAAACAAAGAAATATAAAAAGGGATGTTGAACTATAGAAAAAAAATAGTCGTGTTATTGTTTAGAGTTCTACATAACTCCAACAAAATATTTTGACTAAGCCAAAAACAAGCTTTGCCAGAGAAGGCTGTGTTCATGAAGAAACAACTTTGCAAAAATGATATTTTAGGCTTTCTGCATGATCCTAAGACTCACAACCTCTGAAAAAAGAAGGTAAGATGGGACACAAATACAGCTAAGCATCCTTTTCTGGCTCTGCTGGCACAGCAGCACTGTATTGCGATATAATTCACCTTTGTTTACACTTTGGGCAACTATACCACAAAAAGTGTCATGTTTATTCAAGATGTTACACCTTACATTCACATAGTCCTAATCTTCAAGGTAGTTATGCAAGAAAAATAAATCTTCTCACATTGTCTTACAAAAATATCCCAAAATACACATGCTGAATGTCACAAAACTAGATGCTAGGTCTTGCAGCACTTGAAGCAAACTACTAAATACAGTTATTATTCAGTGAAACCAGATGCTTCCCTTTACCAGCACCCTTCTCAGTGCAAGTGCATTTGGTTGCTGTCACAAATATAACAGCCTTGGTTCCTGCAAAGAGGGAGGTGAAAACATTTCATACAACATTCTGAGACCCCTGCATAAGAAGCCAAAATGAGTCCCAAGAAATTTTACTGCACAGAAGGTAGGTACTGCACACACTTACCATATGCAACACCTGTATTCAACTACTAGAATATAATCTTTTTAGACTGATACTTAATTGCCTTTAATTTCATCAATCAGTATTGATGGCTGAGCAAGAACAAGATCAAACAGTATAATCCTCTTACATTTCACCACAATACATATGAACAACTCATATACTGTATTAGAATGTTTCTATAAATTACTTCAGTGTCACAGTGACTGTAAAATATATTTTATTCCACTCAACTATCATTCTGAAATCATTCAGCCTCCAGGCTTTTTGAAAAAGCATTTCAATTACACTGAGGTTCAAAAATTTTATTTTTTTCTCACACTTAGAAAGTTATTTCTACCTAACGTTACAATCATAAATTAATTTGTTCAAATTACATAATTCTCTCAAATATGGGAGGCTGGCTCTTGCACACTTTATTTTCATTCAAAATTAAATATAAAAGGTAGTTGAATATATAATACTACAGTCAATCTCTATTTTAATTATATCATACGAAAACCCCTTCCCCAAAAATCTTATTTACAATACCTGCTCAAAATAGAGATTTGTTATTTGGAAATTAGATTTTGTTAATGTCACTGTGATTTTTCTAAGTTGTTTACGATGCTCTCTTCCAAGAGAAGTTGAGGGGTGGCAGACAAAAAGTCTTCAATAGACAAGCTCACAAAAAGATCAACTAAAACACTTAGCATGCAGTTATCTGCTTCATAATTACTAACACACCCATCTTATTAGCTTGTCTAAGACTTTTTGACTGCCATTCCTCAACTTCATCAAAGACCAGAGCTGCTTTATTGAAAGCTAGAGCTAAGCGTAATTCAGAATTCTGAGGATGCTCAAATTCATCTTGTCTGTTTCTGACAACATATTTTATGGTTTCAAAAGACAGCAGCAAGATTTTAAAATAGACAATTTATTACATGAAAGTAGACTGACGTTACAGAGTTCTGATACCAATTACGTACCTAGATTAATGTAAGCAAATTAATACTTTGACAACTGGAATGTGGATTTCTGAAAGCTGTAAGAAACCACTTAAGCAAGATAAACTTCAAAGCAAACAACAGAGACAGAAGAGAAACCTTTTAGGCTACAGATGACTCTAAACAAAAACTCGCAAATAACAAGTTGAAAAGCAGCCACCCTAATTGGTATGAAATCGGTACTTTGTTTACTCCTTTGGATACAAGAAAGCTAATAACTGTTTAACTCACTTTATATAAAGCAGCAAACAACGAGCAAACTAATTATTCAGTTGATGACAGCCTAATCACCAGAACTTTATTCACTGCAACTGTATTAATGCTTATGTATGGAAAGAGAATTAACTTCACCCTTCTAAATAAAGTGACAAAGTATATTCTCACTGAAAACCCTGCAGCTCTTGCTTTTTCCTTCATGGGATCTCAAACAAACAGGAAGTAGTTCTATTAGACTATGAGTACAACCAGGTAGGTTGTTCTGAACGAAAATACAAGAGTTCAGAAATAAAATGAGCTTTCTTTTCAAAAGATTAGAGCAATAGCTGGGCTGCAGTTAGCTGGTCTAGGTTTCACAGCAATTCAAGCAATTTGAATGAAAGCATTTGCAATGTGCTTGCATTCAAAGCATACTAATCTTCAATGTAAAAATCCTGACACTAAAAAATTGTGCCTTCCCAATTGCTATAGAAGAGTTGAGTCAAAACCAGTCCCTTAGGAAAAGAAAACATTTCATCTGTTTCATGGTTTCACCAGCTGCTTCCAGAACATACAGATACATTTATGTTGTTTCTATTGTCTAACAACATTGCTTAAGCTGATCTTCGAAGTGTTTTTCCAGATATGTTTGAGTGCATACCCAATAAGTCATCCTTAGCAAGTAATTCAATATGTCCATCATGAAAATAATAAGCTGCTTCTGAATCCTGTTTTAGTGAAGCAATTAAAGGAAAAGAAGAAAGGGAAACTACATTGCTGCATCTCTCAGTTATGAATTACCACAAAACAATTCTGTGTCATTTGTAACTCTGCGATTCTGTACAGAATGACCCAGCTTTTAATTTACAGGAAGTAGAAAAGCTATGTGATAGTTTCCAAACAAAAGTTCTCAACTTTTCTCTTGATTAGTGTAGGTTAAACAAAAACAACAACAACAATTTTATCTTATTTTTTTTTAAAGAAGAACTTAAACTGTAGCAATAGAGATTAACAGAAGATTTAGGCTACATCTTAGAAAAACAGCATGTAGGGTTAGTCTGGGAAAAGATAAAAAAAGAAGAGAGTGGAATTTGGTAAGGGTTTTTTAGAGAACTATCTGGTCAAGGGTGGTTTGACCATACAGCTTATGCTTCTTCTGAGCTGGGGCGAATTAGGTGACTCCTTTCAGCCCTATTTGCAATGACTCTGTCATGTGTACATGAAAAATACAATTCTTTGTGCAAGTAGGCAGACTGTTTCTGAAGTTTCTTATATCTTTATAATCCTGGTCATGAAATCCTACATCAGCAAGACATTAAGCAAGTAGCAAGCCACAGTGTGAGGCATCGCAACTCTGTAAGTTTGCAGACAACACCAAGTGGGGGAGAAGTGTCAATCTGCCTGAGAACTGGAAGGCCCTACAGAGGGATCCACACAGGCTGGATCGCTGAGCCGAGGCCAATGGAATGAAGTGTTAAGTCCTGCACTTTGGCCACAACAATCTCATGCAACACTATGGGCATGGGGTGAAGTGGCTGGAAAGCTGCACAGAGGAAAAGGATCTGGTAGTCTTCACTGATACTTGATACATTGATACTTTGCTGAACGTGAGCCAGCAGTATGCCCAGGTTCTTGGTTTGCATATGAGATAGTGTTGCAAGCAGGAGTAGGGAGGTGAATATCTCTCTGTACCCAGCTCTGGTGAGGTCACACCTCCAGTACTGCGTTCAGTTTTGGGCCCCTCATTACAAGAAAGATATTGAAGCCCTGGAGAGTGTTCAGAGAAGGTTTTGGAGCACAGGTCTTATGAAGAATGGCTGAGGGAATTTAAATTACTCCATCTGGAGAAGAGGAGGCTCAGGGAAGACCTTACTGCTCTCTATAACTACCCAAAAGGAGGCCATGACAAGGTGGAGGTCAGCCTCTTCTCAACCTGTGATAGAATGAGAGGAGATGGAGTGAAGTTGCAGTGGGGAAGGCTCAGGTTGGATATTAAAACTAATTTCTTCTTTAAGAGAGTGTGGAGGCATGGGAAGCGGCTGCCCAGGGAAGTGATGGCATCAGAGTCCCTGGAAGTGATTAAGGAAAGGGTGGATGTGGTACAATGGAACATGGTTTAGTGGGCAATACTGGTTGGACTGTGGGACTGGACATTTTTAGAGGTCCTTTCCAACCTTAATGATTCTATGATTCTACAATTCAAAACTATCAGATTATCTTCTAAGACCTGTTTAGAACTTGCTAAGAAATGGTAGGGTTATTTATATTTTGCAAGTTATACTTCAGTTTACTCTAATAATAAAGTAGCTTCCATCTCATCCACAGTTTTGAAAATTGAGCCACTAGCTATAAAACTCAGGAATAAAGCAAACACAAGGACAAAAGCATACAGAGGCAATTCCAAATACATTCAGATTTCATATTCAACTAAAAACTTTATTCATATAGTCCACCTGAAATTGATTTATCGTTCACTAGAGAGTAGAAGCTTATACAAGATTAACTCAAGTTACATTACAGCCTCAGGAGAACACAAAGCTAAGACCTCAATTTCTTTTCTTGTGGTTTTCTTGCTCACTATCCTATAGCCCGAGTTTCATATTTCCACTTGCTCAGCATAGCTTATTCTCAAGTAACTGTTTTATTTTTTTATTATTATTTGGGTATGTTTTTACTTTCTTCTTGGGGTGTTGGATTAGAACTCTCTTTATCAACCTTCATGCTCAGCAAGTGCTGACTTCAGAAATTTGGGATTCTCATGTTACTGCTTTTTAAAAGCCTCTGCACTTAATCTAATATGCAGAGATGTGCATTTAATCCCTCTCAGAATTTCTTCTTACTCAAAGCTGAGAGACATTACAGTGAAAAGCACTTCAAGAACCTCTGAAACAAAGTCACCTCCAACATATTACAACAGTGCTGATACAACCTGCACCTGTGACCGTCTCTCAGTCTCAGAAGATTTGTTCTATTCCACAACCAACAAATTCAAGAAGAAAAAATAACCAGGTAAAAAAAAAACAAAACTGTACTGATACTGTACTGATAACAGCAATTCTGATGCAATGGCAAGACAAAAGCATCTGAATCACATACCTTGAGATCAACAATCAAAAGTTTTTACCAAGTTTTACTATACATTATTCCACTCCCTTCTATTGTTCCAAAATCTTCTGTTTCAATTAATTCACTTTCACAACAAACACCACTTCATTTTTCCACGTGTAGAAAGTACACATGGCACAGAACTTGCATGGCTCCCCCACACACTGCTGTGCTCGATGTTTCATCCCTCTTCTTGGGATCTGCTTGTCATAGGAGAGACAACATTGTGAATCAAATTACCAACGTCTTTTAAGCCTCTAGGTACGACCATACTACATGCTACTGTCACAGGGATTATTATTAGCCCAGACAAATGGACCAGAGTGTCTTCCAGATAATCCAGAGTGACAACAAAATTAAGTAAGCAGTTTATCAAGAGAACACTAACACAACAAAAGGCTGGCTAAAAAAACAATGGAAAATGAATGCAGCTTTGAAATTTCACTTCTGATTTTAACAGAACAAGTTTTAGGCTTCTTAAGCAGTAGTAATTATGTTAAGGTTGGATTAAAAAAAAAAAGATAGAAAATTATATATAAAATAGTCTGCCAGCAATCCAGCTGAATTTTGGGACAGCTGACCTTAGATGCATGCTTTAAATAACTGTCATGAACTACCAATGACAGTAATATATTATCAGCTTTCTAACACCTTTAAATTACAAGGCTAACATACTTGACGAAAATTAATAGCAGGACAAAAGAGTGAGCTTAACAGAGAACAGTAGGTAATTTTCTGCAAGTTTAAGTATACACTGGTTGATATATTCGTAGAATCATAGAATGGTTTGATTTGAAAGAGACGTGTAAGATCATCTAGCTCCAACCCTCCTGCTATAGACAAGGACACCTCCCATCACACCAGGTTGTTCAGTGCCCCATCCAGCCTGGCTCCGAACACACCCACAGCCTCTCTGGGAAACCTTTCCAGTGTCTCATGTTCACAGTAAAGAATTTCTTCATAACATCTAGTCTAAATCTACCCTCTTCCACTTTAAAGCAATTCCGCTTGTCCTGTCACTACATGCCCTTACAAAAATCCCTCCCCACCTTTCTGAAAGGTCTCCTTCAGGGACTGGATAGCCACTATAAGGTCTCCTCAGAGCCTGCTCTTCTCCAGGATGAAGAGCTCCAACTCTCTCAGCCTGTCCTCATAGGGGAGATGCTCCATCCTGCTGATGATCTTTGTGGCGCTCCTCTGGACTTGTTCCAACAGCTCTATGTCCTTGTGTTGGGGATCCCTGAACTAAATGCAGTACTCTGGACGGGGTCTCACAAGAGCAGAGTAGATGGGCAAAATCACCTCCCTCAACCTGGTCATGTTTCTCCTGATGTAACCCAAGATAAGGTTGGCCTTCTGGGCTGCAAGCATTCATTGCTGGCTCATACTGAGCTTTCATCAACTGACACTCCCAAATCCTTCTCCCCTCAGCCTGTATCTGTGCTTGGGATTGCCCCTGTCCAGGTGCAGGACCTTGCACTTGGCACTGTTGAACTTCAAGAGGCTGGCATGGGCCCATCTCTCAAGACTGTCCATGTCCCTCTGGATGGCATCACTTCCCTCTAGTATGTCAGCTGCACCTCTCAGCTTGTCACTATAATGTGAGCTGTAGTTAAAAAAAAAACAGTAATTAATGGAATTTAAGGGAGGGATTCTAGCATACCTCAGAATGTTTCATCTGCACACAGACACACCTTTCTAACACCACACCCATCCCAGCAAACAACTGGAGAAGTTAAAATACTCTGTGCTAAATGTGGAGGAAGTGAACAATGCAACATTAAGAAACAAGTATGAGGTACAAGGAAAATGAATCATACAGAAGGCATTATTTTGGTCATGATGTAAGTGTCAAGAAGGGCCAGGATCAAGCAGAACAACATCAGAGATGTGAAAAAACTCTATCTAACAGTTAAAGGATAATTTAACAGGATGAGAGCATAGAAAACAGATACAATAATGAATATATGAACTCAGAAATTAAAAACTGTCATAGATAACAGTAATTTATATGACTGCAATTCCATCTATAGCTGGACCAAAGACAAATTTGGCATGCAGAACCATGCTAACTGATCAGGAACTTTTCAAGAGGTGAAAGGTTAAGGTTATTTCCCAAACCAGAGACAAGCCTCAGTCATACCAGTGACAAGGAGTACTTGTCTCCCTGTGCTAGCTGTAACAGTTGCAAAGGAAATCACTTCTGGGAAGCCTTGCACCTCTCCTCAGCCATGTCTAGTTATTACCCCCTGCAGTTTTATTTCACGTCACTTGGATGGAGGAAAATGTGTATGCTGAAATACAAGCTTGCCTTCAACAAGAAGACACGATAATGAAAGCAGACAGGAATACTGCTCTTCAAAGAAACAAGGTAAGCAAAAAGAGTAGGTCATGTTTCAGCCTGAAATGCAACATTTAGTAAAATAATTGCACAAAAATTTCTGTTGATTCAAGTCAGTTTTCATGTGCTCTGAAAAAAAGGCATTAAGAGTATTGAATGAAACAAGGTGGGCTCACTGCTTCAACTGAAAGTATTAAACACAGCTAAGAAACTGAACAATTAAGTTTAGGAAGCCTTGGAATAAACACTGCTGCAGAAAGACACACAAGAATTTTATCCACACACACATAGCTAGTTGCAACAACAGCAGAAAAAGAATTTTGAAGTCTTAGTTACAGTACACTGAAAGTAACCTCTACTTTCCAAGATGCAAGCGCAAGACAGTTCAGACATCATTTCTCACATCTCAATGACTCTTAAAAGTCTGTGCTTCAGAAGACCTTTTAATATGGTAATGCACTTAATTACTCGAAAGCTACCTTTTTTAATTTGTCCATTTATACACATTAATAATAGCACTGCAATTCTATGAAGTTACAGTACCTCTTAAACACTACGGTTATTTCTACTCTTCAACAATAGAAAGGAAGTGGTACTTACTATGGATCTTCATATCACAGAAATAAACAGACTGAAAATTTTTGTATAACATAGTAAAAATGATCCAAAAGCAAATATTGCAGTAAAAGACTGACCTAAAATCACAGAACCAAAGATTCACAGAAAAACAGAATGATGGAGGTTGGAAATGACCTTCATGATCATCAAATCCAATCAGCAACCTGACATACAAAGTCCCATCACTGAACCACATCCTCCAGTGCCGTATTTGGAGATACCAACACAATCATTTGTGAACAACCACTCAAGTGGTACACACAAGGGAATAGCTGCACTGTTTTAGCCTGTTAACTAAATAAACATTCAAATTTCAGATAATATCAGCATTGTAAAGTTTTAAGAAAGTAAAACTTAAACTAGGAAGTTATTTTAAATTGACTATTAAGAAAGACACAAGAATATTTTAAAATGCCAGCAATTTGGAAATATCCTGTGATCTGAAATATTACTATTTAAAAGATCACAGATCATTCATTTAACTACCTAGAGCTTTCATCACACTTCAGTCTCTAATAGCAGACATTAATAGCCAAGGAGATGTCCAGGAAGCAAACTTTTTCCCCATAACCCTCTCTTTTCAAACTTCCACAACAAAACTATCATTTCATCAATCAATTTCCCCTCAGAAATCAATCACATGGTCTTGAGAACGCTTACTTAATCTTTAAATCTAATGAATATATGATCTAAATCACTTAAGTGACTCTTCCTCTCGAGCTTTTATTTTGTCCCCAATAATAAGCAATTGTCACAAAACTCCCAATACTTGCCTCTGCCCATATAAACACTGAACATTTAGGTGCCTTCTGCGATAGACCAAATTGCAGAAGTATAAAAAGCACTTTTTGCTATTCCATCCTCTTACGATTCTCCTTTCTTCTCATTTCTGGAACAGTAGTCTCCTTTTTTCCTTTCTTTTCCTAAGCAACACAGCTTCACATTATCACATTTTGCCTTTTTCAACTGCTTAGGCTTTCTTTTTCCTCTGGACTCGAGGAGAAATTCCCATTTCTTCCTTGTTCCACAGTGAACCAAGCTCTGACTTAAAATTACTGTCCACAGACTATTTTAAATAAGCAAATAAATATTTTAAACAGACAATTTAATTTTAAAGTTCAGAAACTCAACAGAGTTTTAGACATACCAGCTAGTAACAATCAACCTTTCTATCTTCTAGGTTTAATAATTTCCCATCCAAGATACAGAACAGAAAAACTTCCTTCACGCTTCCTATTTAATAAACAAAGTGTGATGAGAGTCCAGGCTGGACAGAGCACTGTTGTGGATTTGTGTGTTTTTCTTACAGTGAATTTCCTACTGACAAAGAAATAAGCTGTAAATGCAAAAGCTGGGGCTTATTAGAACAGTTAGCCTTTTAAAACTAGTGAACAAAAAACTCAAAGTGATCTAGCATCTAAGGAGGGTGTATAAGAAAGGAGACAGACTCTTTAGCAGGGTCTGTTGTGAGAGGACAGGGGAAATATTTTCAAACTAAAACAGAGGAAATTTAGACTGAACATTTTTCTTTAATAAGGATAGTGAAGCACTGGAACAGGTTGCCCAGAGAGGTGCTGAATGCTCTGATCCCGGAGGCATTCATGGTCAGGCTAGACAGGGCTCTGAGAAACTGATCAGGGTGTATGTGTCCCTGTTCACTGCAGGGGGTTGGACTAGATGACCTCCAAGGTCCCTTGCAACTCAAACAATTCCATTAAAGGTTTATTAAAAAAATCACTCATCCTTGCTTATTTTCCTGGTACTTTCCCACATGCTCAGTATGAGGCTAGTCTGTTCCACAGCTTTTTGGACTGTAACAAACCTTTCACAAGGTCTTCTATTCTCTAACACATTTTCCATTCTGCCAACAAGGCCTGTCTATGGCTGCTGAAGATGCATCAGGCACCAACTCCCTTCTCCCCAAAATACTTTCTCTTTTTAATCATTACTTTAATGAAAGTGCTACTTGAAAAGGAACATTTTAGGCCAATAAGGAATCTCAAAGCATGTTGAAGATGCTAGCCTATAATCATAAAGAAGCTGAAGCAGCATGAAATTCAGTAGGCCGCTAACTACAATATCTGAGCAAATTTTTCAACTGTACAATAAGGCGTAACATAAACGTATCAAAGACAGAAATACTAACAGACAGAATTAGAGAGGTCTTTTATTCCAACAAAACTAACTCACATGAAATTTTGTGGCATTCGACGCATTTCTTTGCATTTATTCCACCTATTTCCTGCTTGTACGACTTCTTCCCTTATAACGTATCTGTTCTTGAACAAATACAGGAAGTTTTTAGAAAACAAGTTAACTATTTACAGGAGTAATTGTAATAGTAACACTGTTATATCGATAATGCCTTCAAGATACAGTGCAAGCATGTTCATGAGAGCCTACAGTTTCCTCACAGGGAGTGGAAGGGCAGACACGGATCTCCTCTCTCTGGTGACAGCAACAGGAGCAGGGGGAATGGAATGGAGCTGTGTCAGGAGAGGATCAGGTCAGGTATCAGGAAAAGGTTCTTCACCAGAGAGTGTTTGGGCCCTGGATTCCCATGGCAATGGTCATGGCACCAAGATGCTGGAGTTCAAGAAGTGTCTGGACAACACTCTCAGACATAGGGTTTGAATCTTCGATGGTTCTGTGTGGAGCCAGGTGTTAGACTCAGTGATCCTTGTGGGTCCCTTGCTGCTTAGGACCCACAAGGATCTAGGATTCTAGGACTTTAAGAAAAAAAGACAAGATTTTAAGCTCACAGTAACAAAATAAGGCTAAGACCTGATGGACAGACTGATTACAAAAGCTTTCTGCTCCAAAAAGCGTCCTGCTCCAAAAGCTGATGCTTACAAGTCCATAGGGCCGGATGGATTGCACCCTAGAGTGCTGAGGGAGTTGGAGGATATGGTTGCCAAGCCACTCTCCATCATTCTTTGGCAGTCCTGGCTACGTCCTGGCAGGCTGGAGACTGGCAAATGTGACGCCCATCTTCAAAAAGGGCTGGAAAGGTGATCCTGGTAGCTACAGACCTGTCAGTCTCACCTCAGTGCCCGGAAGGTTGTGGAACGGATAATCTCGGGAGCCACCATGGACCAGTTAAAGGTCAACCAGGGGATCAGGCCCTGTCAGCATGGGTTTACGAATGGTAAAGCCTGTCTGACAAACCTGATTTCATTCTATGGCAAGGTGACCTGCTTAGTGGATGAGAGTAAGGCTGTCAATGTGGTTTACCTGGAGTTCAGTAAGGCCTTCAACACTGTCCCCCACAACATTGTCATGGAGAAGCTGGCTGCCCATGGTTTAGATGGGCGTACGCTCCGCTGGGTGAAACACTGGCTGGATGACCAGATCCAAAGAGCTGTGGCCAACAGAGCTAAATCCAGCTGGTGGCTGGTCACGAGTGCTGTCCCCCAGGGCTCAGTACTGGGGCAGCTTCTATTTGACATCTTTATTAATCTTGATGAGGGGATTGAGTGCACCCTCAGTAAGTTTGCAGATGACACCAAGTTGGGAGGCAGTGTTGATCTGCCCGAGAGGAGAAGGGCACTACAGAGGGACCAGGATAGGCTGGATTGATGGGCCAAGGTTAACTGTTCGTATTTCAACAGGGCCAAGTATTGGGTCCTGCATTTTGGTCACAACAACCCCAGGCAACCCTACAGGCCTGGGGAAGAGTGGCTGGAAAGGTGCCTGATGGAAAGGGACCTTGGTGTATTGATGGACAGTTGGCTGAGTATGAGCCAGCAGTGTGCCCGGGTGGCCAAGAAGGCCCATGGCATCCTGGCTTGTATCAGGAATGGTGAGGTGAGCAGGACTAGGGAAGTCATCCTGCCCCTGTACTTGGTGCTGGTGAGGTCTCACCTCGAGTACTGTGTTCAGTTTTGGGCACCTCAGTACGCTGTACACAGTACACAGTGTACACAGTACACAGGACACTGAGGTGCTGGAGCAAGGCCGAAGAAGGGCAACAAGGCTTGTGAAGGGCTTGGAGAACATGGCCTACGAGGGGAGATTGAAGGAACTGGGGCTGTTTAGTCTGGGGAAAAGGAGGCTGAAGGGAGACCTTATTGCTCCCTTCCAGTACCTGGAAGGTGATTGCAGTGAGAGCAGGGGTGGTCTCTTCTCACTGGTGACAGGTGACGGGACGAGGGGAAGTGGCCTCAAGTTGCACCAGGGTAAGTTTAGGTTGAATATCAGGAAAAACTTCTTTACAGGAAGGATTGTTAAGCACTGGAATAGGCTTCCCAGGAGGTGGTTGAGTCACCATCCCTGGATGTGTTAAAAATCCGTTTGGATGTGGTGCTCAGGAACATGATTGTGGAGGGTTGTTAGAGTTAGGGCAGTATGGTTAGGCTGTGGTTGGACTCAGTGATCTTTAGGTCTCTTCCAACCTGAGTGATTCTATGATTCTAAGATCACCCTTCCACTGTAACAGGTCATTTTGTGAAAATAATGATCACCCTGGAATTGCAATTCCTAACACACTGTGGTTGTCCAGTAAAAGCAAATTGCAGACAAATCACAATCTACATTTACTATGGTAGAAGCAACACCACTTTCAGGCAAATAATAATGTAAATAACAGAATAATAAATATAATCATAACAGCTGTATGCAATTACTATAAATAGTAAATATTAACCACCACTTCCACTTGCAAATCACTCGTTAGATTCTTACTTACTAAGCTGTACAAAATAGATGATATGATTGTGTGTAAACACTGAGCAGTGCAGGCAACTTCTAACATATTCAGAAGGCTATCTCTTGCCTCAATTTTGAATTGATCAGCCAGACTCCCTGCAAATTAATTTACTTTGCTGCAAACATCCTGGCTGCACCAATCCTACTTTTGGGCTATCAAACACAAAAGGAAAGTTTTCACCTTCACTGAAATGTCTTTTCTAGTCTTCACATCCCCTTAATAATCCAAATGCTTGATCTGTACAATTCCCACTGAGGAACCCAACGTGCTTCAACACTGTCTTTCCAAAACCCACAATCATAGGCCAGCTCGAATTTCAAACATGTGATGTTGCTAACAGAAGTTTGTTGGAATTTTGACAAATTATGTGTTTTGATATGCACTTTCAATATCCAAAACCCATTATTCATTTCAAATCATTTAAAAAATTTTTTTTTATTATCTTTTTTTTAATTAACAACACTACTCCGCAAACTACACCAAGAAGAGATGCTTAGCCGATGCT
The DNA here is from genome assembly GCF_023343835.1 of Lagopus muta. Lineage (NCBI taxonomy): Eukaryota > Metazoa > Chordata > Aves > Galliformes > Phasianidae > Lagopus > Lagopus muta. Next base: position 17,339,643 of record NC_064472.1, read on the forward strand.
TAGCAGTCATCAGAAAAGTCCATGCTCACACAATAACCCCTGCAGCCACTTGCGCCTACCAGAATAGTTTATGTTCCATGAAGACCCAGTACTGAAGGCAAAATATGACATTTTGCCAGTACGTTACTCAACTGTTTTTTTGGAAAGAGAGCAATGCTGAAGATCAGGATCATGACTTCCAAAAAGAAGACACAAAATATTGTTTATGTACACAATTACAAACCACACAGCTTTGATAAATACAAACTGAAAGGCAACTTGTCTCAACAGACTGAGACTCTTGTAATAACAATCTGGGTTTTTTTCTTAGTTCTCCTTCAAGTTAATTGTCTGTGGAACAAGAATGGTATTTTCTAAAGCAAGGAGACTTTGAACAGGAAGGGGTCATAAAAAGCAGACTGGTCAGATGCAACAATCTCTAGATCAGAACAAAGCTCCATTCCAGTATGCGAGTTTGCCAGACAACATTTCATTCTGACAAAAATTAACAGGCTATTTTGGTAAACCACGCATTTCCCAATAAAATAAAACTATTTTTCAGTGGTTGTCAAAAGGGTTGTCAACACAAAGTGTATCAGTAGCTCAAGGAAGCAATGTTGTCACACCTGCATTGGTTGGACCAAACCACTGAGCTGTCTGATCGGAAGATATCATGAGCTCTGGCCACAAGGAGCGGCTGCTCAACAATTTAAAAACAGTTCACTTTGACCAGTGAACTTTGTACTGGGAAAGGAAAGAGAATTGTATTCTCATCCTCACTCCTGCCTTGGAGTGGATGATCTCCCACTAAACCTGCCTTGGCTTTCTCCATTTGATTAAAAAAAAAGTTACAACACTTTCTCCATTTCAGGAAAGCAGTCTACCAGCTCATATATTAAAAGAAAAAAGAAAAAAAAAAGGCTTACTATATAATGTTTATACACACAGAATAACATCAGCGCTTCTCCCTTTTAACTACTTAGGTTAGCGTAAATGAAAACACGTACACCAAAAAGCAATACACAAACACACATGGCTACACATTTGCAACAATTAGACAAACTCTCATCAAATACAGGGCTATTTCATCAAACACAAGTCACTGCCAGTAGATACTCTGCTGCCAGTATGTTACTTTTATTTAAAGCTGAAGCCGAAACATTGATACCTTTCCAGCAGTCCAGCCACACAAATCAATAGTAACAGTGAATGGAACCGTCTGCATTTCCCAAAGGGTAGAACATAAAAGGATTTTTTCCTGCTGCCTTTTTGTGCCTTTGTTTTGCTGCTCATGTCAAGGACATGACATGGGAAAGGGAGGAGTAGACAGGATATGCTATATGAGCTCTGTTATTACTTTAACTTTGCATTTTCCAACGGGAAACCTCGTCAGGGAGGGGAAGAGTCGCACAGGAAGCCTTCTATACCATAACTCACAGGCTGGTTCGTGAACCTTTCCAAACACACTCCCACGATTACCTTCTCTTCCAGTGTGACTGCCTTCAGTTACTACCACAGCTGGCTTCTCTTAAGAGCCTTCCCTCCACCACTTCATGAACAAATGTTAATTCTGTCTTCTTTTAACATCAGAAAAATTCCTTGGAATAACAGTTGTTTCCAGTCAAACCATTTTCAAGACATGAATTTATCACTGTCGTTATAAACAATGACAAATGTAAATTAATCCAAAGTAAACTAGAGAACTAAGAGCACAACATTTGCACCATTTACTATGCTTACCATATATAAACTACAGTAAGCACAGCTTTATAAAACATCTTTTATTCCCACATCTCATTGCACAAATTCAATCCAAAAGGCTACTAATACCAAAATACCCATGACTCATCATTTTCATGAAGAAGATGCCAACACTGATGCAATGCTGCTGGAGTACATCAGTTTTGCCATACTAGGCATGTGAGGAGAAAGCTCTGCGGAGGGCTTTTTGTTATCTGAATTATGTTTTAAATGAGTTTTCCCTAATTATTTATCTACTGATGCCATGTTCTAAATCAAGGAAAATGATTACTTTCTAATTTTTCAAGAACAGAAAGTCTTATTTTATATTTTTTCTTCTTAATGCATCCCAGATCAAGCTTCCCAAGTTTTTCTGCATGGTTCTCACTATTGCAGAGGCTTCCTTCCTTGTTGTTATTCATGACAACATGCAACAGGAAAATCAATAGTCTTTTTGCTTATTCCTCAGGTCATTGGAGGACAGAGGGTGTATTTTAGGATAAAATATCTAGTACAGGATACCAGAGGGTCTTCCAGATACAATGTGTAAGCATACAACCATGTATGCTGTATATGCTGACGTATATGGAATCCTAAATAGTTACAAAGGTAGCCAACACACTACCACGAAAACTATTTTACAAGAAATACAGCAAACTTCAGATTATTTTTCCTCTGAAGTTCATGTAGGTTAGACTCTTCACAGTCATTTCACTACTGTTTTCATTTGGTTAAAAAAATGCATCAGACAAAGAAAAGCAGTTAATGATAACAGCATAAATGTCTGTAAAGCTTTGCTACAAGCTCTTACGAGCTTACAATCTCCACAACCATGGAAAGTCAGAAACTAACACATCTACCTGTTCCTAGCACTCACCCACTAGTGAAGCAGAACAAAAAGAAAGTCTGAAAAGGCTGGTACTTCTGCCAAGATACTAGATGTGTCAGGCTCAAAGGAAATGGAGCTCTATTTTGCTTGGTTGGTTGTTGGTTGTTTTCTAACCCCAGATTTTCCATTTCAGTTTCTTATAAAGCTTTGATTTTAGGATACTTTCATCACCAGTTCTTTATAAATACCTATGCAGTTTTCACATTAACCATTACTGTGTTTCTCCTTCTACCAAGGACTGAATCTACATCTCATCTGGTTCACCTTAAATGGGTACCATATCTTTCTGCAGTTTTGCAAGGACCTGTGTTCTTAGCTCAAGAGAACAAAGCTTTAGCCTCTTAGTCACAGCAACTGAAAGCAACACAGGCACTTCTGATATAGATATCTATATAAGCCCTTCCTCCTTCTTCTAATCTGTACAGGCCTGAAAAACAGGAAGCCTCGTTAATGCAGTAGTACAGCTGAAGTAATGAGTACTCAAGTGAGTTACTGATAAGCAGCCTGATAACAGACTAACAATTGAGATGTCTGTAGTCCAAAGGACTACAAGTCTTTACAAGATACTTACAGTGCTGTACAAGGACATGCAGAACAGGAAATGTCCAAATAATACAGTACAAACTGAACACATGGCATTGCTAAGGACTGGTACTTGATAGACTGCCTAGTTTTTTGTCCAAAAAAAATTTTTTTTAAATCTGTTAAACTTTCAAAACAGCATGCAGTAGAAAGTACACAATACAAGATATAAGGATTGATAAGACAGAAAATACAATGTTTTGTTTTGCTTCTTGATCAGTGCCGAGCACTGTATTTGCAAGCTGACAGATTGTTCACATACCTGAGCAACAAATCCAGGGACTGAGTTACATGACTGAGCAAGAAGACAACCATATGTGGAGAGAGGAACGATCACACTTCATTTCCACATAGTGTTCACATCAGCAGTTTTCTCCATTAACATGGAAACCAAAGCCATTCAGACACTCTCCTCAGTCGGATCAACTGAAGGACTTTTTTCTAACAGCAGGTACTTTTTTTATAAGCAAGCACTCTACACAACAAGCACTTTCCCACAGCAGCTCTTCTAGCTTTCACATACGCTTAACACATAGGGCGTCTTCTCTCTATACTTGGTCCACAGCAGTGCATCTCTGTATGCTCTGAAGCATACTCATCAGCCTCCTCACTAGAGATTCTACCAGTCAAGGAGATCTATCCCTTCCAGTGCTCTCATAAATTATTTGTATCTTGTAATATAAAACGTTCAGTGAAATTAAGGGTTATGCCTGACTAAAGGCCATAACAAAATGTCAATTTTCCAACCACCACTATAACTGCAGCTACCATCACTTCACAGTAAACTGCAGGTAAGAAGACCAAATTTATCTACTTTAAACCTAAACAGAAGAAATTATTATCAGAGAGACTATTCTGCTTTACATATTGCTTGTACTCAATTCTGCAATACACACAATTATATTTGGACATCCTCTCAAATGAATTTGGACAGCTTAATACAGCCTTTTAAAGAACTGGCAGATGATCTGCATACTTTGCAGCCATTAAAACCTCATGCTGTAGCCTGTTCAGATACTTCAAGATAAGCATACTCTTATCATGTAAGAATTTGAAGAAAGATGATCTTGCCGAGGATCTTAAATACCACAGTTAAACAATTATTTTAATGCAAGCAGCAGTTTCTTCCAGGAGTATTTTGTATATACTTTCCAAGTCTGTTATGTTCTCTTACTTACAATAGAGTCTATTAGATGCTGAAAATGGAACACAAGCAAATGTCACAGAAAGGTGCGGAAGGGACACTCTGGGAGACACAAAATCCCACTTGGTACTGAATTCTAGGAATAAAAACAAATTTTAAGCTTTGCAGTTCAGTTCCCAAGTGTCATGAGCGTATGGCTTTTGAACAGCATCACAGCTGTTCAAAATTCACATACCCTTGGCCTTTACCACCTACTACAATAGGAAAGGGCATGTTTCAGGTTTCTTCCTAAGTAGTATTAACAATAGGAGCAGCACTCTCACTCCAAAAGCTCCAAGATTCGAAGCATGACTTAGGCAAGTGTAGTGTAAATAATGTGTAAATGGAGCTTACTCAATTAATTTTTATCTATTTTCAACATTAGTAAAAGAAGCAATGAGGAGGAAGGTGAAATTTAAGGGAAATCAGCATATTTGGGACATTCACATTTGAAATAGCATGAAATAACATTTTTCTTTGGAATGACTTAATTAAGATTTGGAAGATTTAACAAGAGTACTTGGATAACATTATGGCACTCAAGGCTAAGCTTACAACAGCACATACATTTAGCTAACATTTTAATACACCACATTGCTCAAACATAATAAACATTTCAAAGTGAAGTATACAAACCCTTCGGCCATTAATTTAGGCCTGAATTCTCAGTAATTCATGTGTAAGAATTCCAATGTTTCTTATTTCAAGAGGTTGGTAGGATTTCTCTTTACTTTTTAACTGAAGTGGAAAATACTTTTTTTCTGTCCTTGCATTCAAAAAGCTCCAACTGGATAAACCATGCTGCACTCTGCTTATGGAAACTAATAAATCAAACCCCTTCTACTAATTGTATTAATTAATCCCGATCCCCCCAAAAAACTATGTAACTTCGCATAGTGGAGTTAACGCTAACAAAAGTTACTTAGTTAGAACATTGCCTTACCGTGTAAATGCCAATTCTACAAACAGCAAATGAGAGCTGGATACATTCAGACATAGTCTAAAGAAATTAAAATAAAGATGTTACAATAATTCGAGTAATTAAAAATTAACTTCTCTCTCTTATCTCTCCCCTCTCCCCTGAAAGAAATGCCTTACGGTATATTTCTTTATGTTTTTCTTCTAAGGCTAGACTAAACAAGCTGTGAAAGAAGCCATAAAAATTCGGATTATTCAAATACATACTACTTTTCACAAAGCAGCAGCTGCCAACAGCACTGTATTTACTAACTCAGTATTTCATTATGGGCCTTCAATCATCCAATGTTACACAAATACCCAAACACAGTACTAATACTCTGCATGCAAGCTTTCAGTCCCTTTACCTTTATATACTCTGGCTTAAAAACCACTTGCAGAACATGTTCTGCATTTCTAGTGGCATGCAAGAACTTCCATGTTAAAATACTACACTTCTTCTCTTCCTACATCATAATTAAAGTCCTCTTCTTCCTTTTGGCAAAATAATGCAAATATCTCCAAGTTTCTTTATTTCTGGAATCATGCTACCTTCGTTTTCTGAGATTTTCATGTTTAGAAATCTCTACTGTTTTGAATAAATATTCCATGTAATCTGACACAGCTGTCAATAATCATATCAAAAGTTTTTACCCTCAACTCGCTCAACTTCCAATCTGCTGTGATGCCACAATTCTATGTCTTCTGCAGTCACCCAGAGATGCTGAGGATGGACTATGAATTTCTGACGAAACAGATTAAAAAGACCTCCTTTAAATAGGATTAAAAAGCCAGAAAATATATGCAACTTCCCCCCAAACACAAAGCAAAATGTGTTCTAGGTTTGCCATTTTGATGCGCAATCAAGAACAATAAATCAGGGTTACAACGATTTATTCTAAACAGTTTAAGGAATTCTAAAGGAATAAGGTTTTGAGAAATCTTTTCTCACCGCGTGTAAAAATAAAAGAAACCCAATAGAACACTTTTTGTCTGTGTTTACCAATTTCATACACCATCTGCATGTATTTAACATGTAGAAGGCAAAGTGCTGGATGTTATAGACTTCAAACATTTTCAGTGAGGAAAACAAAATTTCCTTCTACCCACCCAAAAAAACTGTGAATGAATTAGCCATTTCACATTTTCTTAATCATTAATTTACTTAGCATCTCTTATGAACAGAGTAAAAAAAAAATTACATGGCATTTTTCTATAGCTAGAACTATTACATTTAAATTTTAAGTAAGTAATATTTCACTGAACTGTCTGAAAGTCAAAACATTCAGCATGAAAACCTCAAATCAAATCTCAACATCGCGGTTGATTTTCTTTTCTGTGTTTCAATGTTATTACTCTATTGTTATTACTGATGAAAGAATGCTGCTTCCAAATATCATTTAAATTGACAGAGTGTTTTTGGGTTTTTTTCAACTGTCAGACGAAACATCAATTTCTACCACTCCCACTCTGAGTTACCCATTAGAGGGAAAAAACAAACAAACAAACAAAAAAACAGCAGAAAAATAGTAGAACTGACTTTGAGAAATCCTGTTATACGCTGTATGGGGGAATGAACAGTACCCATACTACTCCTCACAGCATCGGCCTACCTCACTGCACAGAATCCAGCCTGTGATTCATTACAGAAACACAGAATGGTTTGGGTCAGAAGGGACCTGACAGATCAACGAGTCCCAGGCCCCTGCCATGGGCTGAGCTGCCACCCACCAGCTCAAGCTGCCCAGGGCCCCATCCAACCCAACCTTGGACACCACTGGCGAGAAGAGACATCCACAGCTTTTCCAGGCAGCCTGTGCCAGGGCCTCACCACCCTCTGAGTAAAGGATTTTCTCCTGATGTCTACTTTCAATCTCCCTTCTTTTAAGTTTGAAGGCACTCCCCTTCGTCCTATCACTATTAGACTGTGTAAAAAGTCAGCCTCCCTCCTGTACATCAGGAAGGGCAGAATAAGGCCTCCCTGGAGCCTTCTCTTCGAGCTGAATAAGCCCAGCTCCTTCAGCCTTTCTTTGTAGAGGTTCTCCAGCCTTCTGATCGTCATCACAGCCCTACTCTGGACCACCTCCAACATCTCCACATCTGTCTTGCACTGGAGGCCCCTGGCCTGGACGCAGTACTGCAGACGGGGCCTCACGAGAGCAGAGCACAGAGCGACAATCCCCTCCTTCTCCCTGCTGGCCACCCCTCCGCTGATGCAGCCCATGACAGCATCGGCCATCTGGGCTTCAAGTGCACACTGCTGGCTCACGTCAGAATCTCAAAAGTCCTTCACAGCACGGCTGCTCTCAAGAAGTTTTTCTCCCCAGCTGTACACTGTCTGGAACAGTCCCAGCTCAAGAGCAGTACCCTGCATTTGTTGCACTAGGTTCTTGCGAACAACTCATCAAGCTTGTCCAGTTTCCCAATTTTAACCTGAGTCTGTAGCAATTTAAGCCACTACATACACAAAGGATGATACATACATTGATTTCTACATTCAGTGTCATGACAGACTCTATCTTGATGGAAGACTCATCATTACCTGAGAGCTACTCCAAAAGTAATGCCTCCTATTTTATGATGTCAGCCCACAACATCAGAGGCAGATAGTGGCAGTAAGGCAGTAGAGTCTGAACCTTCCCACCACTATTCCACTGCATTTTATTGCTATGCAATAGATGGCAGCAGAGGAGCAGTCTGACAAAATGGTGTCACACATGGAAGTGCATATGGAACAAAGACACACATCACCAAACTCCCTCATGCAGCAAAAATGGCAGCCACTGACATTCATTGATGCTTGGTGAATGTTCATGGAGACCAAACAGTCAACGTGAGCACATGGAAGCTGTGAGTGGTGCATTTCAGCAATGACAACAGTGGGCCTCCTCTGCTGGTGCAGATTTTTATGAGCATGGCACACAGGTTCTTGTTCATCACTGCACAGCTAACAGTGGTGACTATGTTCAGAAATATTGTTTTGTAGATAAGAATTTGCTCTACCAAATAGTGCTATTGCACTATTGTATCTGTTGTAGTTTTCATGAAAATAAATAGGAGGCATTTCTTTTAGAGAGATTTATGTGTGTAAAGCAGGCGAATCCTTCTGGTTGCAAAGGAAGTAAATGCGCAGCAGCACATTTCCTCTGCTACTGTCATGTACTGTACCATTGAACTTTTACTCTATTAATTATTAAATGAATCCCTTCCCCAAGCCTCCAGTATAATTGTAGTCTTTCACCACTTTGGTTTTGCAGTTCATTTTGCATTATACAATTGGAAACAAAACAATCATTGGATAACTTTCATTTCATTTACTTACAGTTTATTGCTGCTTTCTGAAAGGATTTTACATGGTAAGCATGAAAATAAAAGAAAAAAAATTAAAAACATAACTAAAATATTAAAAAGAAAGATACCTTATTTGATACAATTCTAGTTAGTCAGAACAGATGTCATTTATCATATCTAAAGTGAGAAAACAAGTCTTCAGGTTAAGTATGTCAAGTGTAACAAACATACATTTCTCAATATCCACCCTTCTGCTTAGGCAAAGGGTCATTTCACAAACATGAAATTATTTCTGCAGCTGACACATAAACCCATAACTCAGGGAACAGATACACATTTTCTCAAAACACTGCTACTTCAGTCATACGCTGCAGAAGTGTGACTATTCATAATGACTTTGAAACACGTCCACCTTGCAGTGGTACAATCTTTAATCCACAAGCATTCCATCCATTTTTCCCCTCACTCAGTTATCAGTATAAGCATCAATACAAAATAATTTCCGTATTTGCTGCTTTAAAACAACACAGCTCTGATACAGGATACACTGTATTCTGCACCTGCACAAATTCACAGATTTAATATCTGAATCTTCACCAAAAATAAATGAATTTCCTATCTATGTTAACAAAAGAGCAAACTTAAAGAATTAGAGCATGTTCTGCAACTGGTCACCTGAGGCTGTCATCACCAGGTTAAAAGCAGTCATGGCACTGTCTTGGTGAGACAAGCAGGGGACTCTAATCAGCTTCTTGGAAAGGAAACAAATACCAGATAGCTAGAATCACAGGAGCTGCCATCCTCATTCTACCAACTAACAGAAACATTAAGATTGACATCAGCTTCATTTGCCACGATCCTTAACAAGATACAGCACTTAGTTCCAAAATTGCAAAACCAGAAAGCAATGTGAGAAGAGGACAGTGGCTTTATTCATGTTTGTGATACCTTTGTTTAGTTTAATAAAGATTTAGATGTTCAATAAAGATATACAAATATATGATCAACCCTAGCAATAATGTGGGACTAATGGACCTCCCTGGAAAAGGCTCCTCCCCTTTAATTTTTTCAGTGCATAAAAAACATGAAAACCAACAACACAACTGCAATCAATATACAGATTGTAAGGTACCTATCTGCAAGCAGCTTTACATAAATAAATAGTCAGAGCTTACATATGTTAAAGAACGTGTAGATAAAAAAAAAAGGGCATGCAGCTATGCTGCAGTGCATGTGGTAGGAACTCTGACTACAACTGCTATTTGTTAAGCTTGTCTGCTGAACTCCCAGCAGTAACCTGAAAGCTTATCTTTCTGCACAAGATGACACAGGCCTTCAGCATATTTAATTAATCACATTTCTAGATTAAAATTCCAAACTTTCTAATACAGTTCTTAGGGATAAACAACACTTTTTTTTTTATTTTATTTTCTCCTGTACTTATGCATTATTAGATTTTTAGAATACCAATCTTTTTCTATGCAATCATTAGATAAATTCATCTGAGCCTAGAGCCTAGAAGAAATCTGATGCTGATGGAAAACCAGTGATGTGTGAATAGGGCAGGTGCCAAGAACTCTCCTGTCATCATAAAATGTAATCAAATGGATGCACTAGAGAACAATGCTCTCCCCTCTTTTAGGTAATATTCTCACTAGAACAGTTTTCCACTACTGCTTCCAGGACTGCAATGATAGTGAAAGACGCAGATTAGCCAACACACAATTAATAGCTGTAAGAACAGCACAGATATTTCTCAAGAATCCTGGACCTTCTTCCCAGTCTTGCTGAAACCTGAAATTATATAAGTTTCTAAGTAGGAATAAAGCACTGAGAGAAGAGATCACTCACTAGCACACATCATCACTTTGCACTCCATACAGGCAGTTTCAGGTTCACTCATGCTAACCTTGCAGGCCATATATATCAGTCATAAATTGGTTAAGATACAAATGTTGCAAGCCCAACAGCCTCTGGTCCTATACGGAGGCAGCATCTCCCAGCAGGAGGAATCCCTTAGCTTCAGGTCTCTGGAGCAGATACACAGTTTTCATAAAAGCCACTGAACATGTCTCATCTCCTGTGCAGTCAGTACAATTCTGCTTACCGTGGGGAGGACTGGTGGCCAATAGTCAGAATATATCTATTTTCCTTGAGCGACTTCCTATTCCAGATATAGATCCCTCAGTGCCTCAGAGGAGGCATGGAGCTGTTTAGCACACAGTAAGCACCAAAAGCCATCTTTCAGTGATACATCTTTCTCAGGTTTGAGCACTAATAACTTCAGGATTAACCATCACAGATGAACCTCGTGTTGAACATTCCCCAACAGATCTGTCTTCCAAGAAACTATATGAAATCCACTCATTTAGGTCTATCGCGACCACACAAACGAGGCCCAGAATTCAATCATACTCGTAGGAAAAAACAATTATAACTGTCATCAAATTCTTGTATCAAGAGAAACAATTCACTGCCTACTGACCCTCTATTTACGATTTCAGCAACATCCCTAATAGTGGTGCCACACAGACCTCTTTCAACAGAAGCATTTGTTTTCCTTTGATTACCCTGCCATCTTCTCTTTATCTTCTTCAGTGTTACAAAATTCTGAAATGGGGCAACAAGAAACAGAGTAATTCAGACAAAAGTAAACTCTGCATTTAAGCGGTGTCAAAATTAAGTTTTCTTTCCTATTCTTTCGTAAGACTCCATAACTTATTGACAGCTGTTGGAGTTGGAATGACATTTTAAACAAGATCCTCTTTCCTCTACCTGAACACTATTGTTACTTTAGGGCCTACCCATACATCTGTATTGTCAGCTACAAAACACTGTATTTCAACACAGCCACCTCCATCAGCTATGCGTTTCTGACTGTGATGAGCAGAGGCCCGCATGCCATGCTCGTAAAAATCTGCATGGCCAGTCAGAATTGTCTTTCACGTCACTGTTGCCACTGCTGAACTGCCTCCCTGTGCTCACATCCACCATTTGGTGTCCACAAATGTTCAGCAAGCATCAGTGAATGTCAGTGGGTGCCATTTTTTCCACATGGAGGACTTCAGTGATACACCTTTGCTCTGTATGCACTTCCATGCCAGACACCACTTTGCCAGACTGCCCCTCTGCTGCCATCTGTCCCACGGCAACGACACGGAACGGGATGTCGGCGGGGAGGTTCAACCTCTACTGCTGCACCACCAACATCTGCCTCTGATGTTGTGGGCCTACACCATAATACAGGAGGCATTACTTTTGGTGCAGCCTTCATCAATAGAAACAGGAACAGAGTGACTTTTTTTTAATCTGTGTTTCAATATGAACTCTTAAAATTTGTCTATGCAATGGACAATCCAAAGCACATGCAACTAATACAACCAAACAAACATGAAATTCCCTTGTAGCCTCTCCTTTCTCTTCTCCTTCACTGCCAGGATATCACTACCAATTTTCATTTATGAGACTCGTTATTGACAGGGTGCTGAAAGATTACTTCATTCTTAATTGCTTCAAAGTCTTGCATCTGTGTTACATATGAAATCAAATAATGGAAGACTATACAGTAGTTGCTAGTAAGAATGTGGAAAACAGATGCTTCTTCGATCAAAAGTCTCCAAGTTGCAGCCAGAGGGAAAAAAGAAAAAAAAAAAAAAGAAAAAAAAAAAGGAAATAAAACAGAAACCAAGAAAGATTTGCAAACTAGCCTCCCCCATATTAAAAATTCCTGGTGACTCTTGGATACCACCTTTCTTCCTCAAACTCTCCCATGCCAAAAGTAAATAAAGTCCTATAAGTAGTTCTTCCATTGCTCCACTAAAAGCATAAAAAGCAAAGTACTCCACAAAGACACATGTTCTTCCCACTGCTTGTCCTCATATGCAAAGCCACAGGGTGAGACTGGGTCTAAACATAAGACTACTAGTCAGCTAGGCTTCCTGGTTCATGCCTCTTTCTCAGCTAGCAGGAAGATACTTACATCCTCATGCCAGGTATCAGTACAGTCACTTTACCAGATGACCAGACAGCCAAAAGAAAATTTCTGTATCCTGAGGAGCTTCAGTGTGAAATGAGCAAATTGCTTGTTCGATTATAATACTGAATACCCTATTGGTATTGGTATGGTCCCCAGAGATAGTAAGACAGTTTGCACTTCAGAAAGTTTTGATGCACACTAAGTGGAAAAAAGGCTAAACCAACATAACCCAAAATAGTGAGTCAAAAACAAAACAAGCGCAAGTACCAAAGGTATTCTCTCCTTATTTGAGAGTTATAAGGATCCACATTCATGCTTTTAAGTCTGAAACGAAAAATATTTCCTTTGCTAATGGAAGGCTGATATCCTCACGTAATCACAAAACTTCAGAATTCAGGCTTTCAAAGAAGCGGCATCACAAGCTGGCAGTATTTAAAAACAGGAGCTGATAATACTGATGGCAAGCCAAAATTGCTAATCAGCATGGAATATGAGGAAGAATATTCTGTCCTTACTAAACATAGACCTTCTCACTTCATGAAAGCTTTTATTTATGACTTTTTGTTAAAATAATCACCATGCTGCCTCTAACTAGGAGCTCTAACTTAAGAGCTTAGGAACAGCATTCTGCAGAGTAACATTGGGTCCAACCCATATTGAGCCTTTGGAATAACTCACAAGGAAAAGGTAGGGCTATTTGTAACAAACAGACAAGCACATTTTCAGCAACTGGAACACATTTTTTGACGTAATATCATCTACCACTCTAATTCAATCCTCATCACGGAACAGGCAAGATGGTAAAGAAATTTGATTTTATATGTTCTAATTTGCTTGCTTCTTCAGTGTGTTTCATTCTGAACAGAATGAAATTTCTAGAGCTGCAATACTTCTGTTATTTCAGTCTCGTAATTGGGATAATAATCACATTAATGCATTCTTCTGTGTTCCCAAGGTAGCTGTGTCAAATTTTAGCCTTCCCAATAGCAACTCTTGAAACAAAAGTTTATGTGGAGAATTCGGTAATGCTTCCTATCGCAGGCTGAGATAATACAACACTTCTATCATTATCTGCAAAGAAATTGTGCATCTCTTCTGCTCGCTCATCTGTCTTCAGTCACTTGATTTCTGCTCAGCTATGTCACTGATATTTTTATTACCCGTATTTATGTGGCTGAGAACATTTTCAATTCAGCAAAAGCTGTTATCAATACCAAGAAACATTTATTCTTTTACAGCACTTCTTCCAGGTCTTCAGCCAGATCAGGTTCTTGAATTCCCAAACTTACCCAAATCAGAAGCATGCTCATTCAGAGGAAGCTTTCTTCCGGCATGAATTCCATTCACCACTCCCAGTTAATTTAGATTTGAATGCTATGCCTTGTAGAGCTGAAACACCAACAGAAACCTAGCCAAAACAACTGTTTTGGGTTATGAGCTCCAAAACTTGTTTGGGGCTTCTATCTACACAGCTTTGTTGATGCAGAAAATAATTAGAAGGAGCAATCATCCCACTTCCAGACTCAGTGGCCCCAGCTACGTATACAACAGCAAGCAGTACTGCCTAGCAAGGGCACTGAACTGAAGACAACACATTCACACTACATACATCTGGCATTTTAGTTCGGACTAGTTCTGACCTGGTCCTGCAGACTTAAAACAACTTGAGCACATCTTCCAACCTGGTTTCACCTGAAAAAAAACCTCAAGTTCATGTGATCATTCTGCAACGCAAACCCACATAAAGCAGGGATGAGTAAAGTCAAAAGTTCGAATCCGATCCTAACACCAAGACAGCTGTGTGCACCCTGTACACTAGTTGATCTTTCATATATAAGTTGACGTCTATTCTGCATTAAGCTGTACCTTAATTCTGAAAGAATTATCAGACAGACCCCTCATACTTGTGCCTAACCAGCTTTCCAAACTGAAGTAGGGATGAGACCCTAATATCTAAGCCACTGTGCACTACACTGAGTAATTTCAGTAATGATATATCTGATGAATGAGCCAACAGACAACCCAATAATACTGATAATGATGTGACAGAAGACAAAAATTGTTATGATGAGAGGGGAGTTTAGCATGCATTAAGAGCTAAAGGCGCCATAGACTTTTGTTGCTCATGCAGTAGGTGACAGGTGCAACAGCTGTATGTGCTAAGAACAAAAAGCTGCAAGCACCCAAATGAACATCTTCCCCTTCTTCCTTTCTCAAGAAAAGGAACAGCAGCTACACAGCTGATGAATTCTCAGTGGAAAAAGCACTCAAATCTTCCAGCAGACAATTACATCATGCCATTTGTAGAATATAAAAGAATGTTTTTCAAGGCCTGTAACTATCAAATAACAGGCAACAGCAGCGGTCAGAGCAGATCTGAAATACACCAGAAATACAGGATGGATCACAACCAGCTGATCTCACCACTTTGCAAATCAAGTCTGCTCCGGGTCCAATTAAGTAAAAGGGAAGGTCTCAAGGTGGACTTACAAGTATAGAGTCATAGAATGGCCTGGGTTGAAAAGGATCACAATGATTGTCCAGTTTCAACCCCCTGCTATGGGCAGGGTCACCAGCCACCAGACCAGGTTGCCCAGAGCCACATCCAGCCCGGCCTTGAATGCCTCCAGGGATGGGGCATCCACAACCTCCTTGGGCAACCTGTTCCAGTGCTTCACCACCCTCTAAGTAAAAAACTTGTTCCTAATATCTAACCTCAATCTCCCCTGTCTCAGCTTAAAACCATTCCCCCTTGTGCTGTTACTATCCACCCTCGTGAACAAGGAAAGTAAAGTTGCTCAGAAACAATTTTTTATTTTTAATTTTTTAAATCTGCTATTGTTCAAAGCACCAGTTTGGTATATGTTGCTGACCACACAAAAAGAAGCAGGACTGCTTGAACTCTAACTATCTAGACCTTCAGTCAAGAACATGCAGAAACAAGAAATTCTGAAGTCGCTTCAAGGTCTGCTCACATAAAATTTGTAAATTAAGTTCCATTTAGTCAGAACCCATCTGTGCATGCATAACAGAGATAAAACTGTTCAGTACAGCTAGCAAATGTACAAAGAATAAAAAAAAGTGCTTTTTAAAAAAACATATAAAAAAGTCTCGAACAAAGCAACAAGATCGTGCTAAGAAGATTGTGCAGCCTTCTCAAAACTCATGCTTAACTTCAGTGATGAAAAAAGACACTGAAGTTGATACAGCTGTTCACACAAGTGTTACCTTCAGTTTCAGATAGGAATATACTACACAGTATAGGATTCATTTTAAGGAAAAGTTTTCATATTAAAAATGCTAAGGGCAAAAAAACATCCAGAAGTTTATCAAGTTTATGAGGACTGCACCAAAAATAATGCCTCCTGTATTATGGTGTAGGCCCACAACATCAGAGGCAGATGTTGGTGGTGCAGCAGTAGAGGTTGAACCTTCCCGCCGACATCCCGTTCCGTGTCGTTGCCATGGGACAGATGGCAGCAGAGGGGCAGTCTGGCAAAGTGGTGTCTGACATGGAAGTGCATACAGAGCAAAGGTGTATCACTGAAGTCCTCCATGTGGAAAAAATGGCACCCACTGACATTCACTGATGCTTGCTGAACATTTGTGGACACCAAACGGTGGATGTGAGCACAGGGAGGCAGTTCAGCAGTGGCAACAGTGACGTGAAAGACAATTCTGACTGGCCATGCAGATTTTTACGAGCATGGCATGCGGACCTCTGCTCATCACAGTCAAAAACGCATAGCTGATGGAGGCGGCTGTGTTGAAAAACAGTGTTTTGTAGCTGAGAATTGAGCTCTCTCAAGTAGTGTTATTGTGCTCTTCTTTTCTGTTACGAGCAACTTACACATCTTACAAACTCTCAGGACAAGATAAAAACTTTCCCCCACCTCTGTTCACACCGATTCAAATTACTACATCATTCTCTAAAGCAACTCTTAAAGGCTCATCACAGATCAGGCTGATACATGCAATTGTTTAGTGTAAGATCATTATCTAATGCAGAGGATGCCACTAAAGAACTGTATTGTGAAAGTCTGCTCATCAGCTTAAGATCTGCACTACCCATGAAAACTGAAGCACTGCCACTATTTCCCCACAGGTTCTCTAAGCAAACACAGCAAGCGTGGTTACAAGCCATACTTTTCACAAGATGCATCATGACATAATGTCATAAATTAAGCATAGTCTACAGAACATAGGCCAGCCAACACAAGACTGTGTATGCACTGTAATTCTTCCGGACACAGAGCAGCAAGAATGAAGTAGAAGATGGTTGCAGACACACTACAGGATTACATAGTCACAAAACCATAGCTGCTGTATACTGATGCAGCTGCATTCACATAGGATGTTTTAAAGGAGTTCACCTTTAAATGAGCGAAGCTGGTTTTTCTTCTGAAAGCTGAACTTGGCTCATCTATGCCTATTAAAACAAGAACACAAAAAATACCACTCCTAACACTGTGATTAGATCGATAAAAAAAATAAAATGAGCACTTCTATCAGCTACTATAGACTGCTCCATTACAATGCAAAGCCAAACCAGGCACAGCAGAAGATGCTCACCTAATACCAGTACTTTATCCATTCAGTGCTTCTTGAAAGCAGTTCCTTAAAGAACAAATCCTCCACTAGAGCGGCCTCATCCTGAGACACCAGGAGCATCCTACATTAGTAAGGGAAGTGACAGCTGTGGGCAAACTCCATGCTGAGAGGGCGCAACCCCAAAGCCCATGCTGCAGCAACTCTGACCTCAGCTGTCCCAGCCTTCTTCTGCTGAGCTCCCTGTCTGGCCAACCAAACTGTCTTCCTGCACATAGAAAGAGCAGCTCTCTGCTCTGCTGGGTGCTCCTCAGCATAAGCAGAGAGAGCCTCTAAGGCTTCAACATGTTGGTTCTTCCCATTGCATGCACAACAGACGTTCTGTACAGCAGCTGAAGCCTACACAGGTCAAAGACACCAACATGAATGCCTAAAGCTCGATAACTCAAAACTTTAACAAACTTTTACTTTCATGAAAGTAACCAGGATATGTAGGTTCCACACCTAAAGGTTAATGTCCTTGCTGCAACTGCAGGTCTTGCATGAAAAGTGGGCCCATCACAGCAACAGGTATTCTGTAGGAGCCCTATGGCCCCCCAGGGTTGCAAAGAACTGTGTTCATCACTCACTCCACCAAATCCTTCTGTCAGAGCAGAATCTCCTAAGTGCCCACACCCCCTGCATAGCACAAACTTTCCATTTACTACCATTAACAGAGAAAGGAAGGAGGACCAATCTCCTACAGTTGGTGAAAATGAGAACTGGAAAGAAAAGACCTCTGCACAACTGCATGAGAAAATACTGCTAAACAGGTTGCTTTCTTTCCAAGTAGTACACATCACAAGAATTAAAGCCTTCCAGATTTCTTTTCTGTTCTGATTTACAACTGTGTGGATGGCAGTTGCAGCAAGAATGCCAAAGATCTAAGGGAGTCCTCCTGCTCCGGAAGAAGTGATGTTAACCCCGGCCACAGTTGGTGGCCTGCTAGCAGCCCGCTTGAGCTATCATTCCCAATGTCTCACTTCTTTTTATAAAAAAAAGCTGATTTGTAGCAACTCCTACAGCAAAGCCCCTACATCTTACACGGCACTACAAGATATATCAGGCCTGGGGTAAGTCTTACCCCACAGACATTCCCTAATGCAACAGAAGCATGAAACAAGGACTGCATGAAGGCTCAGGCCATAGTTATGCTGCATTTTCTTATTTACTTATTTAACTAAGAGGTAGCACTAAAGAAGCCCACAAAACAGCAAGGAAAAGAAAATGGAAGAGGTCAAACAGGATAAAAAGAGTAAGGGAAAAAATGTAGAGATACTCAGAACTTGCCTCCCTCCAGTGAACAGAATGCACTCCCCATGACTAATTCTTATTAAAGATAAGGTTATGAGGTAGCTGGGCATCCACTCAGCAGGTGGCAGCCACAAAGATTAATATAAGCGCTGCAAACAGTACACTACAGCCAGTTCCATCTGGACATAAGTTATAAAGGAAAAATCCAAGGAACAGGACCAAGCCCAAAAGGAGCTGCAAGGCTGCCCTTGGTGCACAGCAGTTTATTATCAGTGTTTCATTAACCAGGTTCTTAAAGAGCAGCCTGCCTGCCGGGCAGGGCTCACCTTCGGCTCTGCTACACACGCTCAGGAAGGAAAGCACAGAGAAGCTGTCGGTGCAACAGAACATCCCTGAGCAATTCTAAGCTACAACGGCTCATCATCAAGGAAGGGAAAGCACACGGCCCTGCCGGCGCGGGGCAGCCCTGGGCGCGCACCTCACCCGCCGCTCCCCGCACCCGGCGCGGGGCCGTCCCGGCGCGCGGCGCCCCGCTGTCCGCAGGTGCAGCGCTGGCGGGAGGCCGCCGCCCCTCGCTGCGACCCCGCCGGCGGCGCGCCCGATAGGATCTCGGCGGCCGGTAAGGCCAATCTTCATTAAGGAGCCATAAACGCCGCTGTGCCCGCGGTGACAATTTAGCCCATTCAAGCGTGCCCCGCGCCCGTGCATTTAGGAGCGCAGCCGCGGCCCGGGTCACGGCGTTAGGATGTAATAGTGGCCAAATGAGCGGGCGGCTGCACGCCCCGGCGGACGCGCCCACCCCGCGGGCAGGCCGCACTCCGCGGGCGGGGGGACCTACCAGGTAATCCATGTACCGCCGAGGAGCTCCGCGGGGCCGCCCGCCCGCTGACAGCGCGCCCCGGTGCCGGGGAACGGCGCTTCCTGCCCGCCGGGAAGGAAGGGCGCGAGGGGGTTCGGCTAAAGCCGCCAGGTACGGAGCCGGGGGGGGTCTGCTGCCGGCGCCCCGAGAGCGGGGGGAGGCTGTGGGGGCGCCGGCGCTGCACGGCGGCGCTGTCACAGCCGCTGCTCCTGCGCGCGCGGAGGGCTCGGTAGGAGGGAAGGAAACGAGAGGGAGGGAGGGCGCACAGCGGCGGCGCAACCAACCCCAGCCCCGCGCCCGCAGCGCCCCGCCGCTCGGCAGCAGCGGCCGGAGCCCCCGCCCCGCGCGACGTCGCGATCAGCTGATCGCACACGTGGGGGCGCCGCAGGAAGCTCTTAAAGGCGTAGGCACGGGGCGGAGGCTTGGCGCTGCCAGGAGGGCGGAGGGGGGCGTGCCGTGCCGTGCCGTGCCAGGACAGGACCGTGCCAGGACAGGACCGTGCCAGAACCGTGCCTTGCTGTTGCCGCCGTTAGGGGTGCGGGAGGCTTTTGCGGGACGGCCTGATTGCCGCATGTGCAGGTGGCACCTCTTAGCGTTCTCTGTCATCTTGCTCCCCGGCTGAGTGTTGTCTGCTCGAGACTCCTGCGGCGCAGGAAGGCGTGGGGCCCGGACGCCTCGCGTCGCTCTGACTTTACTTTCTCTTCAGAGGCGTAGGCGCGGAGCCAAACGCAGCAGAGGTGGCAGAGAAGGCAGCGCTCTGCGGGCTCGGCACGGCGCGACAGCCTCGTTCCTCCGCTCAGCGCAGGAGCAGTTTTAATCGCTTCGAAATGGCAAACCCACGCGTCCATACCTCTTGTAGGTAAACACCCGAGCCCCGGATGTCAAACACAGCCGCGCTCCAGAGAGCGCAAGGCCACGTGGGGAAGGAGCGCCTGCTGTACTCGCAGCCTTCGGCTGATGCTTGGAAGTGAGCTCTGAGTTCACTGAACGGCCGCCGTGTCCCGCTTGTTCCACAGAGAATGGCGGGGCAGATGGTGGCCTCCAGCCTGGCGCGCTAGCATTCCGATGTCAGGGCAGCGGGCACCGCGCTGCCTCACACCGCAGAGCTCCGCTGCACGTGCAGCAGTGAGGTGCCAGCTCCTGGCTGCCCGCTGGAGTGGGGTACGGCTGCATCTTGTGGTCAGCTGAGACTTTGGAGCATACGACTGTAGTGATGTTAACAGCACAGCCAAGACCACCGGTCTCGATAAGGCACAGAGCTGTTAGCGATCTTTGAAAAGTGTGTGAGCCTCACTGTGTGTGAGGCTGAAGGCTTAGTACTTCGTAGCACTAGTGAAAGCAAGATACCTCATCTTAGGACTATCTGGAAACAGGACTGCAGGCCCCTGCAAACTTTAGCATTGAAGAGTTGTACCCTTGTTTTCTTTGTGCTTCTAGTGTCAGGCAGCAGTGGAGCAGGTGCCACGCGAATCAGATGTCTTTCTTTGGCACTGCCACTCCTGATGCTGTAGTCTGCTCCCACCGGGAGGGGGGTGGTGCAGCGTGAAGGACCTTTCAACCTCTCTGAGCTAATGTGGTACTGAGTAAAGAGTAATCAAGCTTGCAAATAATTACTTATTCCCAATGAGAACAAACAGGAGTTTTGTTATTAACTTCCAGAAACAAGCTTTTCTAGCGGGGCCAAAACAGCTCAACTGCATTCAACAGAATCTGCCAGTATACATGCTTTTGATAAAAATTGATGTATGCAGGTAAGAAATTGACCATAAAGCATTATTTTCCCTACCACTTGCAGCAACTTTAATATCCTATAATGGAATCTGAACATCGGACCTGTAGGCTTTTCCACAACTCTTTAGCACCAGCAGTAACGTTTGTTTCCCCAGAGAAACAGACAGTGACTTCTAATATGACTGCAGGATGGGAAATTGAAAGACTATTGGATAAAATGATTTAGAAAATAAAAAGTGTAATAAAATGCACTGCAGAAGCAGATAGGAAGGAAAGGGGAATGAATGAATAAATGAGGATTCAAGAGCAATCAGGAATGCATGTTTATAAGGATATTAGTGAGTAGGTGGCCTAGATTTAGTGACGGGTGGGGGAGGAGGTCAGCAATTTCTGCTCTGATTTCTTGTGATGTTGCAACATCACAAGAAAGGTTCAGTCACAACATCCAGTTAGCATCAATGTATTGATAAGGTGTTTCACCCTGTCCTGCTCAAAAGGCAGGGAGGCCTTGCTAATAAGTAATTCACTTTCTAATAGTGTTTGATGTGGGGAAAAAAAAAAAAATTAAAAAAATTTAAAAAAAAATTCTTTGCATTTCATTAAGCTATCTGCTCATTTTAGCATTTTAATACCTGGAGAGTGGAAGAAGGGATACAGGTCTGGCCCTTACTGCTATTCACTGCTCTGTTTTCCTTATAGTCATGGCCACTGCTGGGAACTTTCTGCTGATCACAAGATGCCCTTTTGACAGTGGGAACTACAGGCTGAACAGAGGTAGCTGGAGGAGGCCCCTCAATAGCATTACAAAATCAAACTGTATCTATCCTTTGTCACTGCGTTTTTTTGTTTGTTTGTTTTGTTTTGTTTTGTGTCAAATAAATTTTTGTGTGTTTTCCCTTTAAAACCCTTTCTTCCTCAGTAATATGTCACTTCTGAGAACTGTCACTTTTGGACCCAACTATACATGACTAGAGGAGAACCTAAAGGAGAACACAAGGAACAAGTAGAGACTTTCTGAAGTGCTGCTTATGCTAGTAGAGGAATGTGCAATGACTGGGAGTTCTTTCTTCTAGAGCTGTTTGAGAGGAAAATAGAATCTGTATTAAGGCACTTGCCACAAAGAATGTAGTAGTGGGTAAAGAAAGTGTTTGGCTTATGTTGCACCATGTGAAATTTAGGTCAGACACTGGAAAACACTTCAACAGTAGGGATGTTTGGGCACTGAGAGACATATCTACTAGAAATTGTAGAATTCTTGTGAGTGAGGCTTACATAAATATTTGAGTGTTTTAATAAGCACTGATTTTGATCTGGTGAGAGTGAAGTACAAGACCTTTTTGTCTTGTACAATTCTGATATCTCAAATTTGACTATGAAGATGCAATACATTTATACACAAAGAAAAATATTTACTTCCTAATGACTATTTTATGTGTGCAGTTTTCCTTCTAGCTTACAAGCAACTGTACATGAGCTGAACAGAACATCAGCTTATAAAATCAGAAGCATTATCATATTATCAAATCCTAGAGATCTGATGAAAAGAAGCCAAGCCCAAGCTTATGTTAGTCATTCTCTTTAGTGTAAACAAACAAGTGCTCTGGCCATTGTGCAGGTTTACAGCATGTTCATTTTATGACTTAAAGAGAAGAATAATATTAAACAATAGAACATAAGTGAAATTCTATCTTTTTTTTTGCCTATGCAGAAGTCATTGTTGCTGAGGTGTTTCTAGTGAGTCCCATAGGACATATTTCATCTAGGAAGATGTTGAGTTTTGTAACAGAGTCATAGAATGGTTTGGGTTGGAAAGAACCTTTAAGATCACCTAGTTCTAACCCCCTGCTATAGGCAGGGACCTCCCACTGGACCAGGCTGCTCAAAACCCCATCCAGCCTGGCACTGAACAACTCCAGGGAGGGGGTGTTATATAACAAACTCAGTGTTAGCTATCTTCATGATGAGGCTTGTCAGAAAGAAATAACATGGCAGGGTAGAAGTTACCTTGATTTACCATGATTTATGTTTTTTTGTTGTTGCTGTTTTGGGTTTTTGTTGTTGTTTTGTTTTGTTTTCACGGTGCAAAAGATCATAGGGCAGATTGTAAGAACTAGTCCCCCGTCCCCCCCCCCCCCCCCCAAAAAAAAAAAAAGAGTAATCTTCTTCACAGGAGTACGAGTGTATTTGGTTAAACCCTGTAACAGACTGTATTCCCAGAAAGGCTGCACAACATAAATAAATAAATAAATAGATCAAGGACTGTAATTAGGGTTTGTCCCTGTGAAGTGCTGAGCACAACATTTATTTGTCAGTGCAATTCAGTGAGTTTGAACTTCTTAACCTGGGATTGCCATGTGCCAAAATCAAGGAGTTATAGCACTAGCAATTGGCAAACTCTAAACACAGAAATGTCATAAAAGTGATTGGATCACTAATATGAGGGTGGCTCTGAAAGTAACGCCTCCTGTTTCATGGTGTTGGCCTACAACATCAGAAGCAGATGTTGGTGGTATGACAGTAAGGGTTAAACCTTCCCACCAGTACCCCAGCACATTTTGTTGCTGTGTGACAGATGGCAGCACAGGGGCAGCCTGATAGAATGGTGTCTGACATGGAAGTGCGTGTGAAGCAAAGGTGTGTCACTGAATTCCTCCATGCTGAAAAGAAGTGTGTCCACTGACATTCATCAACACTTGCTGAACATCTGTGGAAAGCAAAGTGGATGTGAGCACAAAGAGGCAGTGGGCAGTGTGTTTCAGCAGTGACAACAGCAGCTAAATAATACCTGGCTTTCTGAGATGAACTCAGCATTTGGACGTTTGGAACATCAGTTTTCATGAGGATTACAGTTCTGAATAAGGTGTGCAATGTATTTTTCCAGTACAAATATTATCTACAGAGCATACAAATATTTATCTCTTATGCTGGAACTGTTTTGCTGTTTTACTGGATAAATCAATTGAAATAATGCAGTGACACCATGATCTTTGCTCAAATATTATCTGTGGTTTTTGCCTTTGATTTTGACAACATGAAGAGAACTTAATCTTCAAGGCCAGAACTAACATTGTGTTCCAGATTTATCTCTAGCATCGCTTGAGAAAAAGTATTGCGAGTCTCAGACTAGCATGTGAACTGGTTTGGAATCTAATTCTTAAGACCTTCCATCTTCCCATTTCATCTTAGCAAATTCACGTTTCTCAGACCTCCTCAAACCATAGTCTTGTGAAGGTGTAAAAGACAATGCATCCTGATCTACATGATACTTTTGTTGTGTCTGGAAGTTGACACTGATCATCCTGCAGGTCTGCCTGCCTGAAGGAGTGCAGTTCTTTAGCTAAAGCTGTGCAAGGACTTGGAACATAGATCTGACTGTTGATAGTATCAGTCTTCTTCACTATAAAAGAGCAAGATTAAGGACATGTATGAATTGGTGAGAAGAAATATGAAGTGTCAAAGCAATTGACTGAACAAGCAGTTCAGAAGCAAAATGAATTGTATTTTGCTTATGACCCTGTATTTCAAACTTACATTCAACGTGTTGACCCACCTTGTATATTTTAATTTTGCATCTTCCTTATGTTGCAGATACTGTATTAGGTGTCTGGCGTCGAGATCGGGATGTGACGTCAGGAGTAGGCATTAACGAGGCGATGTCGGGATGTGACACAGCAGGACCTCCCCTGCTCTGTGATGGATGTATGACACATGCTTTAGGGGCGTAGACGAAGCACATAGGGAATATAAGCTAGAGCTCACTTGTAATAAATGCCATTTTGCTGTTCACCATATTGGTGTGAATGTCCAGTGATCTGGCCCTGGCCCTATCATGGCCGGTATCATAGATCCTTAACACTGCATCCTTATGAATTGCGTGTTTGAGAAAAACCAATGTGCCTATGAACTTATACAACTTAATTTTTTATGCAGTCAAAATATAGCATTTATTGAGGATGTGCTCAGCCAAGTTTATGTCTATCAATGGAAATGACCATTTCATCTCTCCTCAGAAATAATGAACATAGTATACAAAGTTGTGGATGTTTCTATATTTTAGCTTGCTCTCTGGGGAGACTTAAATGTAAGTAAGAGGTAATTTGTTGATATGTATCTCTATGGAAGAAATGAAGACAGAGCTAATCTATGTAACATATGTTAGAAGAGAAATTATGGCGTAGTAATACTTATGTTAGAGTTTGAACTCCAGTTACCACTTCATACAAGAATAATGCTTTCATTTTGTAATTCATGTTAACTAATTGAAGCTTTGCAGGCATGTGAAAACAAGTCATGATTAAACCTGCAGTTTGCTGTGTAGTGTATCCTTAGGAGCTCTCGTGTTTCTTTAAAGCATATCCTGGGGTACTACTGATTAAACTGTTTAAATGCTTTGTAGTATTTCTACTATTAATTAAAGTATGCAATTGATACCTAAGCATGCCCATCAGCATACAGCTGAAACAGGATTGAAAAGCAATATCAGAGCATAAGAATCTGGAAACAAATCTTAGCTGTAGATTTGAGGCCCACAGGAAGTAACAAGCCTTGAATTCTATCAGTCCAGAAGGAGAATCCTGCACTGATCAGATTTGTTTACAAAAAGGATTATAACTCAACTACTTTTAGCAGACAAGGAAAGTGGAAAAGGTTATATCAACTGCATAACATTTGAGAGAATTTCCATTTAGCATAAAAGTACAAGGAAAGTAGTATAAGGAAATATGGGCCAACGTACTAATTTCTGAGGAGGGGGAAAAATGAAGAACAACCATAAACCAACCAAAAAACATGTAGTGTGAAAAAATTAGATACTGTGAATTAAAATCAGCAAGATACTTAGAAAGTCTTGGAAATCGCTTAGCTCCAAATGATTTGTCTCAATTGCAACTGTTCCTAAGGTATGGTTTTATAGGTATAATTCTGTGCATCTGAAGTTTGAAGAAGGGACATGCCAAATGAATCCACGTGAATCAAGTTCATGCTTCCCCACTAGTACAGTAGATGTAACTTTAAACTGAAATATTAAGAAAATAGCAGTATACTAGAAACATGTCACTTAGCAGGAAAGCAAATTTGTGTAACAGAGGGCATTTACTTTCAGCTTTACATGTATCTCTGTACTGGGACTTTTATGTAAACAGTTTGCTTTTTCAAATTATTTATCTGACTCCTTGGCTTCCAGCTCACATATACAAATACGGATGGCATCTATATTGTAGAAATAACTTGAATTGAAGGTAATAGAAATGTATTTGAAGTTCCAGGCCTTCTAGGTTTGGGAGCTTCCACTATGTATTTTTGTAACTACCTCTACCTTCACACCAACTACTCATGTACAGTTAATGCCTTTGAAATGTAACTGGAGGTATTCAGTACTAGTTATATTGTTTTCCCCATAAAGCAGACTGGTTGACTACTGTCTACTCTACAGATGCTTTATTTCATATAAAGTGGTTTCAGCACTGGGCCCATTTATGTGAGAAAGTTAGGGTGGTTTGTGTTGAAACAAGCTTCCTTAGGTGTCTTTTCTAAGGTTATAATGTATAGTAAAGGTTGAATGCAGCAGACTTTTAAATACCTTACAGCCTTACAAAAGCTGATTCAACAGATGCTTAAGTATGTAGTTCAGTTACAAGCAGACCTTAGTTCAAGTGTTTACAGAAACAGAATATCAAGTAGGTGTTTCGCTTCATCTTCCTTTTGGAAATCAATGGCTTAAATTCCCACTGTATGTTTTGGATCACAGATTAAGAAATTATTCTGATAGCATGAGTGTAAGTGAAAAGAGATCCCTGGGGATGATCCCTGCAAGTATGAATGGGTGCTTGTTCTGAAATTCTGTGCAGAAAGCTACTTATAAGCAATATTGGTATCCTCAGAATAGTCTCTGCAAATTATAGCAATAATAAGAACATGTATTCCATTGCAAGACTGGACTGTCTCAGGAAAAGCAGTAAGTCTCTGTTTGCAAAGGTCCAAACACTTGCCTTGAAGACCCAAATAATTTTCCTAACAAAAAAATAGCTTTATTCCTTGTACTTTCAACAAGAGCAAGACATTGATTGTTTGCCCTTTGCATTTGCTTCAGAGTTCTTCCCAGTAACTGAGCTGTATTCACTCATCTTTACAGTAGGCAGACTATCACTCTGAGCACGAAATACAGTTCTTGAATTCCTGGCTGTCCAAAATTTGTATACTCTTGAGTATTCTGACCCATGCTGTATCATGCATGTGTTCTCTTTAATAGTTGCATACCTCATCCATGGTTAAGAGGAAAATGCAAAGCAAACAAGTGAAGTAGCTTTGATATGTCGGTCTAGTCAAAATTACATAACCAAAGTGACATGAAGCAGTTATTTACACATCATTAACTAATCAGGAAATGCATTTCACACTTTGAAACTAATTGTGTAGCCTGTGTGTTTTTGGAATATGTATCTTACTTTTGATTTTTGGCTAAATTAACGCTGCAAGACGCTGTTAGTCTGCATGGGGAAGTTTCCAGTGAGAGAAAACAAAACACCATCTGTTGGGAGACAGCCAGCTGACCCTGAAATACTGTCACTCTGACTGCTCTCTGTGCTGCGTCTTGATCTTTGCTCAGAAGATCCTTCCAGTAATATTGTTTCAGAATAACTGGAAACCACAATCCAAGAGTGAGAGTGGATATTAAAAGCACACACTGGGGCCTTGGTATATTTTATATATAGGCGTATGGCAACAGATCAAAGTGTGATGCTATGTGCTGGGGTTCTGTCTGTTTAAATGCCCTGACCTATTGAATTCCAGAGGAGGAATGTGATCAACATTTTTGTTTTCAGGCCAGAATAGGCACCTGGTGGGAGTCAGAAATAAGACTTTTCTGGAGTCTCAGAAGCTCACAACTGATCAGCAACAAATAGAAAAATCAATCTCAGGTTCTGGAGTGGTGGAGAAAAGAAGTGGAAGGGCTCGGGAGGTATTTTTGATGATTTTGTTATTTAGAAGTGATTGAAAGCAGGAAAGAGAAACTGGAAATGAGTCTGCAGGGCACTAAATAGGAAGGATGACTGAAAAATCACATCAGTCTGTGGAAAGAAGTGAGACTATAGCAAGAAGAAAGAGAAAGACCAGAGAAGTTCTGAGGCGTCGTGTAATTTCTCGACACACTCACCATCGTGCCTTCAGTTAACAGGACGAGGAAAATTCCACCTGCCTTCCTTGCTTCTTCCTCCTTGGCCTCTTCTTTCTATGCACCTACCTCCTTGACAGGAGCTAGGTGCTTCTTCCCTGCAACTTTCTTCCTCTGATTCTATGCTTGTCCACTCTCACCCTCCAGAGAGGCGTTGACCTGGCCCTGCACAGACTGGATGGGAAGGATCAGCTGGAGCAGCTGGACGCCTGTTCTCACACAATAGCCCAACTCTTCACGCTGCAATTGTTTCACCTCCAGCAAAATCAGTTTCCCCAGATCTTGCAAAACAGTTATCAAGGTCACATGCTATTGTTTACTTTGGCTGTGCCTAGAAGTTAAACTTGCCAATGGCCACTGCTATTGGTGAAAAAAGCTGCTGATTTCACTGAGTAAAACTTGAATAGCTTCTTAGCAAACCTCATTTTCCTTGGGTGTTCGAACAAGGTCAAAGAACTCATTACCATTTTCTTGCAGAGCTGTTTGGGTGTTGGTAGTATTTGTACAATTTTAAGATGCCTGCTTCAGCTTTTAGACCATACAACAATATATACATTGCTAGGTTCTTCTCTATTGCTCCCTGCACATTAATTTATTTGAGAGATTTTCCTTCCCCTCTCAAACAAAGCATAATTATAATCAGGATAAACCACATGTAAACCTTTTGGGAACATTCTGTTGTAGCAGGAATTAAGGACATTATTGACTGAACCAGATGGGCAGCATTATGCTATTTGAACAATTTCATTTGCATATGTATGCTGTGCAAAATTAGGTGTAGAAAACACCTAGAGGCAAAGCTGGCTGTAACCTTGTAGTATATTAACTGTCATTCAGGCTTTTTAAATGTAATAAGCACATAATGAATTCTTGATATGAAAACATAGGCTGAGGCTTATTGCCATTTAACAAAGGGACAACAACTTAATTGCCCCAGAGCATAGTTCATTGTCAGGTAAGTGTTCAGTCTAGGAAGAACAGAGTGTGCTGTGCTATCCTGTCTTGTTCATACTGGAATATGTACCAATTTAATAAAGATGTTAATCAGCTATTGTAGCAAATGTTTAATTTGACCTTTCTGTGGGCAAGGGCAGATCTGTGTTAACTGTTGGTGTATGAGATAATTACAATTAGCTACCATATTTAAAAAGATATGGTGTGTTACTACATTAAAGGATAAGTTCATTTAGTATCTTCTCACCAAAGAGATTCAAAGGAACGCAGGGTTTCTCAAATAGCTGACTTTAAATATCAGCAGGGAATCGTAAAAAAGATATTCAGTTGGAATGCACAAGTGAGTTGTCTCGAATCAGGGCATCTGCTAGCACTCCTCACCACTGCCTCTCACTCTGTTAATCTGCTTTGGGACTAACAGTGGAGAAACTTGTAACCAGTTTTCTGTCAAGATAATGGTCTCTCCTGATGGATCTTTTGCAATGTGTTTGTATCATTAAATATTCATTAATAAATTGGAGACATTAAGAAACTAGACCAATTCCCTATACTTTATAGTAAAACCTAATTACAGACTAAGAATAGAGAGAATGTTTATCTCCTTTATGGTCTCATTTTATATAATCCAAAAGCATCTAGTTACTATTCCATGTTATTACTCAGAGGAAATTGCAGGCACGTAGTTAATAGAGAAAGTATCAGTTTTTATGTCAGCTCTACTTACTGCAATCCTGGATAAAACACATTTGCTGTACGCTCTTCAGATGGCACTCACATTCTATCTTAGCCTGAAAGTTCCTTATAAACCAGTTGTTACTTAAGTTGTTGTACCTAATCACAACACCTGTGCTTCCGTTCAGTATTGTTCTGTTTTGTATTGTACTGTACTGTCAGTTGCCGACAACAGTTCTGTATTGAGTTGCCATTAAATATAAATACCAACATTTTTCTTAGAGATAACTGAAAGCATAGATCTACATATTTCATTGACATTTGGGACATTTGCCTGGTCTGCTATTATGTCACGCAGTCTCTTCTTTTGAAGAACTGGAAAATTTCTATCTAGGAGTAAATAGTATAGGAAGAGCCACCATTACCAGCCAAAAGAAGCACTATGAGAGTTTTGATTTCAATTAGTGTGGAAATTTTGTATTACCACTCAGCTATTTTGACTTTTCTGCATGTAATCCAGAAAAAACATCAGGGCAATCCAAAAAAGTTACAAGACAGGAAGGAACACGGTTCTTTATGCATGCTCCTTGGAGAGATCTGCAATATAAAAAAAATAGTAAGCTTTTGACCATTTGATCCAAAGACATAAACAGACTCCCACTGATTTTAATTAACCTTTGATTAAGTCCTGAACTACTGTAGCTTCTTACTGGTTAATGAGGTGGAGTTAGGGATTTTCCAGTACTCACAATATGTTTTATGAGTAACTTGCTATGAGTAACCTATGTAAACCAAAAGAGAATCTATGCTTTGAAGTCTAATTTTTAAGAAACTTATTACTGAATGAATTTCAAACACCTTATCTTTTCAGATTTGACTTAAAAATAAATAAATAAAAAAATAGAGTTATTACAATCACCAAAGATGTTTTGGGAGATATCAGTGTTTCCAAGCATGTCAAATAATCAGTGCAATGGAAACAACTAGAGTAGAACAGGAAAAACTTTGTATCTCCTGTGACAAAACAAAAAGCCAACAAATTATGAACTTAAGACAAAGACAAAATCTGAGATGTAAGGAAAAAGAGATGCAAGATATAAACAGTAATGTACTTACTAACAAAGATTTTGCTTGGTTGGGATTGCTTATCTGAAATCCAGCTTTTGGGGTTTTTCAACTGAAACAGCAAAGCTCTATTTATATCATCTGAATGGTAATAACAACAATCACAGTTATATCTGGGTGCATTTCATAAAAATAGCTTTGTATTTTCTTCCAGTTTGTACTCATGTCTGAATTTATTTTTTAAACCTTTGTTACCTGTGTTACTCAGCAGCTATCATATACACACATATATGTGTGAGTTATAATATCTGTGAAATGAACAGTGTATGTAATATGCAATAAAAGAGATTTCATTGCTCCTGACTGCTTATTGTGCCTCAACCATGCAGGACAGCTGAGGGCTATGCCTAGTATCTGATGTTCTGAGGCAGCTTAAAAAAAATTAAGTTCATCAATAAATGTATTGTTGTGCTTGCATGCTGGCAATTATCCACAAATATACTCAAAATTTTTTACACATATAGCTCCATTCAAGCTGAGAGGGTTGCAATTCTGAAGTAGCACTGGCCCACTTTCCCCACGATTCCTAAGTGTTTTAAGGATGAGAATCTAAGGACAGCAGATAGATTCAGCCACTGCTGCACATTTCTCTATTTTACATGTAATTAATTAAGAGCTACAAAGGAAAAGCAGGACAAGGGTGTGAATACTCTGAGTCCATCTGGGAGAACTCTTGGTTAGGAATAAGCTGTATTTCTCCTTTGATCATCTTTCATTTATTTTTTTAGAATGGTGAAAAATCGTAATTAGCTGAACTGTAAAGGAATGAAGGGAATAATAATTTAAAAGTCAGTGAGTGAGAGATCCCTCAGTCAAACTGAGTCTCAGATGAGGTAAATATTTTTTGAAAACTCATTGACATCTAGGTACTCTGTTGCTATTCCATAGATTTCAGCTATAGGAGCATGTCCAAACTGTGCTTCATAGGGTCCTTTGACTCTACCTAAAGTGTATTTCTTTTATTCCTTTGGGGGAGAGGGTAAGAAGCCAAAGTATAGGGTTCTGCTCTTTAACTCATCTGAACAATATGTGGATAGCTGCTCTATCTTATTTCTATTTTACTTTAACATGAAGAATAGATTTAAATCATGACTGAATCTTGCAGTCTTGACTAAGTAAGAAACTAAGGCTTTCTTTATAAGTAACGTAAAATGTTATCACTTGCTTCTGTGGCAGAGTGTAAGAAGAAAATAAAGGCGTGTTAATTCATCAATATGTTACTGTTAATACCTGCTTAGAGAATTAAGGGCAAGGATTAACTTTACTCTGAACATGTCAAAAATCCTAAGCAATGGTACTAAAATAATTAGAGGCTTTTTTAATGTTTTAATGTTTTAATTTTAAGTAGATCCTACCAGCTCCCACCTACCATTCCTGATATCATCCCTGCTAAAGATCAGGAAGCTGCAGCAGTGGGCAGAACATACGCTATGGAGTCAGTCTCCAGACGGGGAACTGTCAAGAGTTTTCAGTATACCACAGCAGATGATTTATAGTTCTCATGCAGAAGGGATAGATGGGAACTACAGCGTTGTCAGTTCTAATTTCATTTCAGATAACGTTACATTACTATCTGAATTACTTTCCAAATGTCTGTTTATACATGTCACATCCTCATAGCTAATTATGTATCCTGCTGAAAAAAAAAAACAGTTGTAGCTTTAGAGCTATAGAACAGTAAATGGTCAAAACACAACATTAAATCACAGCTGAAATCAGGCACTTTAAAAAATGACAGGTGTAAGATTTATTGTGCAGCTATAAATCAGTCTGTATGTGCCTATCTGTTATGACTTGCTGTCTAATTATACAACTATGATATATTTTCCGTTTGATTGCTATCTTAATCAGTATTCAATTTTCCTTTTTCTTTACTATTATTATTTCTGTGTGTGGCCTCATGTATTATTGACTCACCACTTGTCAAATTCTGTCTGAGAACAGAATTATTCATTGCTTTGGCATGTATTTTGATTCTATCTATATCTTCACAGTTATTATTTGTCCATTTTCATAACAATCACACAATTACAGAATCACAGAATCACAGCAGTTGGAAAGGACCTCTGGGTATCATCAAGTCCAACCTTCTGCTAAAGCAAATTCCATACAGGATGTTGCAATCCTTTCAGATGAGAGAATATTATCACATTCAGAAGCAGGAATGAGGCAGAAACAGTTAAAAGTCAAAGGATCTATAGATTTGGGGAAACTAATCTAAGACAGACAGGATTCTGCAATATTTAGTGTTGAGTAGCATCATATCCAGACTGCTTTCACTATTACCTTCAAGAACAGCTCTGAGTGCCCACGCTGATGTAGGCTAGGCCTCGACTTTCCAAGTCAGACCTGTTGCAGTTAAACAAAGCTTATGGATTCAGGCACTTCTCCTTGCCTTTCTCCCCACATCTGGAGGTAATGACTGCAGGGGGATTGATTCTGATAGCACAAGGGATCAATCTAGTCATTCTGTAAATGAGGGCAATTAACTCCATATAAGTTTGTGCAAAGGGCAGAGCTGACTTGTAGCAGGCTCCTATGGCAGTCCATTCAGAGGCAGAATGCCACCCCTAGATTAACTGACACACATGTGAGATGTGGACATGAAGGGTAATGGGTTCTGAAAGACAACTGGCAGCATTACATACTGGAGACCTTTAATATCTTTTGCATGTGCAAATGAGACTGAATTTTGCATATAGGCATCTGATATGAACGAGTAGTTGATATGTTGCAAGCATCTTTTTTAATCACATTACCAAGGTGTCTAAATGTTTATGTCACACATTGATGTAGATGAAAATAAGACTAAAATAGCTGAAATCAAAGCTGGATCAGTAAATTAAAATTATTATCAGTATATGCAAAGTGACTTCAAGGGCTGAAAGAAATTACATGTCTACTGACTTGCATAATCACAGTAAAGAACCACAGTAGAACAACTATTAATCAACTCCACAGCTGACAGAATAGTTTTTACATGTACCTTTAGGTAATACTATCAAGATGCTTCAGTGATTTGGGAAACAAGTAAAATTATAAGAACAGGAAACTGAATGTGATCTATGAAAACGCGAGAGTCCTCTTGCTCAATTTGAGTAGCTAACTTTAGAGGTTGCTGCCTTCCTACAGTGCTAGAGCAGTCTCAGGATTATGGGACTACCAGTCATCTGTGGGTTAGTCCCAAATGCCTATTGCTATGCAGTCTTTTCACGTTAGCCCTCCCAGAATTATGGTTCATAAAAGAGCTTAGCTCATTACTGTTGTTTGCTCACTGATTACTAGCTGCTCTCTATGGGTTCATACACCCAGGAAGCATGAAGCATGGTTTGGCAACTGAGGCTTTAATTCTTGTTCCGGAGCAGAAAAGGGGTCTCTCTCTAAATTACAAAGATTCAGGCAGGAGAACTAAATCAAAAGCAATGAACAGATGGTAGCAAAGTGGACCGTGCTACTTTACTTCCCAGGCAGCAATTGGGAAGCACCCCTTTTTCACTTAGGTCATGTGCTTAACTCTGAAGTATTATACATAAAAAGCACAAAACCACTGCCAAAATGAAATCTAACATTGCACCAGTGGAAAAAAAATGTCATAGGCTGTAAACCACTGGCATGTGACTTAATAGTCTCTCATTGTTCTTAATCCTGTTATTGTTTTCTTTGCTATTTTCAGAGCAAAAGTTCAGCAGTGATAGAAAAGGAATAGCAATGAGGGACGGTGGAGTCCACCCAGAATTGCCTGGTGGTTCTCTCTCCTGGCTTGTTGCTAGAGCAACACTAATTCCTGCCACCTTCTCTTCTCTGATCCCCACTGCAAGCTTCAGGGATAGTGCAGTGTAGCAAGCAGATGAACCCGGCCACTCATTACTCAATAACCAGCTGCCTTTGGCAGCTATCAGCCAGTATGTTTTGCTGACTGTTTGGACACTAGTAATCATGTATCGTCAGTTTTAGAACATTCCTCTCTATTCATTACACCTTTCCCTTCCACCTTCTGCCTCAAATTTCTTTACCATCCGTCAGACATTCCTTGTGTAAATGATAACATTTTGAATTGATAAAAAATGCCAACAACACTAATTCATTTGACCCTGTGTCAGAGTCCCCTCTGTGGCTGCGGTTCTGCTTACAGTTAACTCTTCTGAACAGCCTTCCTCTGGCTTCATTCATGCCTCACACAGAGAAGCCCCACCTCACTCTATAAACAACAGACTCCATCTTTTTGGCATTCTCTAAGCAGCTTTGAGTGGCCACAAAAGGAAAACAAAACAAAACAAAACAAAAAAACCCTGCAGTGAATATGAAATAGCTAGCATACTTAGAAATGCCAAGTAAAGATCTGAATTATTTCTGAAAACTTCTCTCCAAGAACAGGTAATCACTTTAAAATCCAGCATTACAAATATGACTTATGAACTATTCTCTTAGCCTGCACAGACCTAATTAACCTAATCAGTATGGCAAAGATTAATACAGAAAAAAGAGCTTCTACTGTGAAAATAGAATAGTTCCTATAACATAGGAGTTAAATCTGACTTTATAAACATTAAAGTGCTCTTATGATCTCTCTACAAATATTTTATTTCTTGCACAACATATTGTCTAAACATAAACCTTGGCACAATAAAGTTCAAGTGAGAGTCTTCTGACCTTCAGTAGAACAATACACAAGGAGTATACCTTACAGAACTTGAGAAGCAATTCTGCTTTATGAAATTACTTTATTGACAAATATTTGTTGGAAGGAAGGTATTGTAGTAATGGAAAGGAGACACACCTAACAATGAGGCGTCTGGATGAATTTTACAGATGTTTGCAAGTACATAGATCACTGCCTTCAGGGACAGACAAAGGCTGAGTGAGATCCTGCCAGTATTGTTGCATGATATTATGATTTTTCTCAAAGGAAAACTAGTCTCCCATCACTTTTTTTCTAACCTTTGTGGCATGGTTTTAAACTGATGGGATCTTTGCATGTATGTCAGTGTACAAAGCAGGACAGAAAATGTTTTGAGATTTCATGTGATCAGAATTTTAAAGTAGGAGAAATAACACTTCTGACATTTTCAGAAATATGACATTTCTGAAAGTGTAGACTACTCATGACTGTGAAATATTTTAGCTGCCTGAGTCTTGTAAAGTAAGACTCAGTAACCTGTGGTATTCACATGTGGCCAGGTACTGTCTTCTGAGCTGAGCTGAGTCTGTACTATGAAAGAACACTCAATTTCAGAACTTACATGGATGATAAATTTAAAATTATCATTGTAAATTCAGCACTGATGTACACATCATACAACTCCAATAAAGATAAAAGGATTGTGTGGTTCATATATCAGAATTAGGTGCTCGTACATAACTGAAAATCTCTCTACAAAAAAGAATTTTTTACATCTGAGACTTTATATCCTCTGCAACCTTCCAAACACCTCTAAAGTCAAAAAATTAAGAAAGTCTGACAATATTCTTCTACTTCCAATACTGAAAGAAGTAACAATCCTGACATGGAAGCCAAATTCGGGTTGGCTTTCTCCATGTGGATGGGGAAAGTAGTATTTATACAGCTGAATTTTCATTGGCTTTCCTGCTAAGACTGAAGAATTGCAGGAGCTGACTGTGACAAAAACAGGTGGCACACAGAATTGATATTTGACTACCACTGAATTTCACGTCACCCACTGAGTCAGCATACGAAGACAGCAGAACTGCGTCACCATCAATCTACTATCAGCCAGTACAAAATTGTGACTTTGGGGCAAACCTTCAGCTCTCACTTTTTATCCCCTTAGCCTCCAGCAACTCACTCCTTGTCAGTTACAGGTTTTTATAATTTAAGTCAATAGCCAAATAACATAAAACAGTAAATTTATGCCACTTCAAAAAGGAACTGCTCACCAACCACAGCAAGCTCTTCCTGTAAATCCCTCACACATCACAGCAGTTGCTCTTTAAGGACTTTCTGAATGAAACACTTCTACCCTGGAATGAGTGGTATTCAGAGCAATGTGTCAGCTACCAGACTTGTTAAGTTTTGGACTTGGAGATTCCTGACTTGGCCCTAGAGCCATATTGGTGATGCATGGTAGAGATAACTTTCATAGTATTTGGAGGTATTTGGAGGACTTTTCATGAAATTTGATGCTAAAAAAGAAACTCATGGGACTGATCTCAGTTGTGCCTATAAGAAAGTATGCAGGATGCAGCAACGCAGAATGCCTAAATCGGTGACTTCATTTACCATCCAGTGCCAAAATCAGAAACATTATCTAAAGCCACAAGCTGCCTTCATATCAAGAGCTGTTCAGCTGGTGTTTCATTGTTACCAAATATTCAGAAAATATTGCCTATAGCTCTAAAATGTTCTGCATACATAGGAATTCTCATTCCATATCACAGCTTTTTAGTTTTGAATCCAGCAGTCACATCATAATAGAATGTTTAAATTGTATGTGCACAATGATGTGTTCATTTGGACCTTTGGTCCCTCCCAACGATTCAATATATTGAAATTTTTAAATCTCAAAATTCAGTTAGCAAGTTGAGTTATCATCTTCCAAACAAATGTTTTGATAAACATACCTAGAGCTTCAGAACATTGTATCTATTCAATTCACTACAGCTGCTTAACTTCAGCACAAACTTTGTTTTTGGGAAAAGCCATAAAAATTGAGATCAATTTTTCTCTGTGCTATTTATAGGTTAGCGTGTTTTGTGTGTAATACAGCTTTTAGATTTACCAGTTCTTATCCCTAGAATTCCTAGACAGTACCTAATTGTAAGCAATGGAAATGTTCCTACTCCCAGGACTTCATAGGTAAGACTTTAGTACTTCTATTACTTGTAACAAAGTGGTCATCTTCTAAACATGAAATGTTGAAGATATGATCCTTGGGTTAGGAGCTTCTATTGAAGACAGTGAGCACTTTCTGTGGAGTTTAAACCAATATAAAATACATTAACCAGCCTTTCTGTTCTAGAGTTACGTAAGGTTGGCAATCTTGTCCATGGCAGGCAGGTTGGAACTAGATGATCTTTAAGGTCCTTTCCGCCCCAAGCCATTCTATGGTTCTGTGATTCCTATTAAGTCTCAAGGCAAGACTTCTCTAAGAGAGAGGAGCAGGAAATCTGAAAATTAGCATTCTTCTTAGAACACTAGTTAATATTTAAGTGGTGATAATGTTCCTCCACCAAGAGTGCATTAGATCCCTCCTTTTAATGGAAAAACAGAGCTTTCAAACCTTAAGCTGCATTATTCTCTTTTAATTGTTCATTTTCTCTCTACTATTTTTCTATATAAAATAACTCAAGAATTTTTGACACAGAGATGCAGTTGCCCCTACGATGCATAAAAATGTAAGCCATGTGAATAAGAGAGCAAATACTTGTGAAGAGTTTCATGAATTCACTTCAAAACAAATTTTATAGTAACTTGAAATTTAAAAAAAAATTATCACACAAGTTACATTTTTATTCCTTCACTGTTCCACATAGAATCTGTTCCAACAGAAGCATCTGTTGTCCTTTTGTCCTTCATCTGCCCCTCTTTCATCTCAGTACCTCAAAAAGAAGTTTTGTAATAGTGGATGTAGTGTGTCAAATTAGCGTGTCGTATATTAATTAGTGTGTATATAATGTGTCATATAGAAAGGACTATCTTTCTATATGAATAATATTTTTACTAGTTTCCTAAAAAAATAAAAAACAATCAAGTTCTTGAACTTGATTCTTGGTGCAAGAACTGAGATAAGCTTTCCACTTCTTAACAAGCACCTAAAATCAGGAGATGAAGTTTACAGTTACAAGTGGCATCTGTGCCCTGAAGAGATTTTCCAAGACATTGGGCAGACCCTGTCTTTTCCAGGTTTTGAAGGACATGACTTACAGACCGTAGCCTTCTTTCAGTTAAGCTAACCATGTAACAACATAGCCCTTGTAACCTGCAAGTAGTTTTATAACAGAGCATGAAGACCTGCTGCAGAAGATTGTGTTATGATTAACTGCCCAATGTAAATAACGGGTGATTACAATTAATGAAAAGAATTATTCAGTATTTCTTGTAAATAGAACATTTGATATACGCTGATGACACAGTTGCTGTAGTTGTAATCAAGTTTTTGAAAACTTCAAAACTTAAGTATACCCAGATCTAACAATCCAGTTAATAAGACAACTCACAAGTTCGAGAAGTATTGGACGAAAAGTGACAATAAACAAGAGACAATATTTTTCTCACTCTACTGAAATAAATCAAATACCATGTAGAAAATTGGTCTTTACCATATGGTTTCCATGTGTGTCACTCCAAGTTCCTTTCTCTCACACATTTTGTTTCACCGTGTACCTTTTCAAAATCACCACAAAGCTTGAACTCCCATATTGGATATAAGAGAGCCAACAATTCTAAAGGCTGGATAGTTCTACTTTGTCTTAGGTTTCTTATGCATTGCCAGGTTTAGTGACAACATCCTTTTTGAATAATGTGTGATCACAAGGGGCACCCTTGATGACTTTGGGTAAAATTAATTGCATTACTCTGTCTAAATCCACTTGGATAATTATATAATTGCATTCGAAGTTATCACATTAGCTTTTGTTAGAAGAGTTCTTTTTCAGTTCATTCTGCAAGGCTTTCCTCTTTTTTTTCCTTTCAGCGATGACTGAATTTCAATGTAGTTGAAGTACATCTCTATGAGAGCTCAAACATGCAAGAGAATTGCAACAAAGCACTCTATTACATTGAAGTTGTTGTCATGTCTCTGTTTCTTTAAAATGTGCACCAAAAAAAAACACTGTTCTCATGATCTCAAGCA
Source organism: Lagopus muta (assembly GCF_023343835.1). Lineage (NCBI taxonomy): Eukaryota > Metazoa > Chordata > Aves > Galliformes > Phasianidae > Lagopus > Lagopus muta. Next base: position 17,379,403 of record NC_064472.1, read on the forward strand.
CATTATGTTTTTCAGTTTACTATAAATCTCAATCAGGATTTCTGCTTTCTCCATTTTCCATCAGTGCAACAGCAATCAAATATTTATTCCCCCCTTCAAATTTCCAGTAAACAAACTTACATTAGCTTGTAAAGACCCTGCTGTAATTTTAAATCTTGTGGGCTTCCTTTTTTGTTTTGCCTTCTCATGCCAGTATTTCAGACTGGTCTTTGAGTTTTTTAATATTTGAGCAGCTGTTTTCCTGTTTCACCACAAGATGTCGGTGTGACACACTTACAACTGACGCTATTTTTCTCATACATAGCTGTTGCAAATTGCCAACGGATGTAATATTTTTCTTCTCTAAAAGCCTGAAAAAAAATATATATATACTGAAGCTATAAACATGTGCTATCAGAAAGCAAGCATGACAAGTGCAAGGTATCTGTAACAACTTGTCTCACTTCAAACCAGTTTTGCACAGAGCAGTTTTGCAGTACTTTCCAAATCATTCTGTGGTTTCCTGTGTCATGTAAATCAGGCATGATGTGCTCAGTGTGGTGAGTGACACTGGGCAAGTTGTTCAGATTCACCTCTGTGCTTTCTGACACGCCTAGGAAAGAAAACCAGAGAGGTGTGAGTTACTGAGCTGGCAATGAAGAACATCCATCCTCTCCTTTTTGCAATTGCTCACTCCCTGCAATATCCTGCTGATTTCTGTTTTTCCGCTCACTGCTGTGTGCTTGCTGTTTCCAGGAGAAGTGTGCCATGTCCTCTCTGCAGCCCCATTTAAGGTCTTTGGCCCCTGTTCCAGTGGCACCTCTAGGCCCCCATAGGCATTGGCACTGCTTGTGGGCCCACATCATGACTTGTCCCTGTCTCTTCCTGTCACTGCCCCACAGTTTCCTGACACCTGGGACTGCCTTGGATGTCCACTCAGTCTGTCCTAGCTCCTTTCTGGTCCTGCTTGGCCACTTCCATCCCTGTCAGGGAGGTGAGTAAAATGGGATTCTGCCATGGAGTGGCTAACTTACAGAGCATGCAGTACCAGCCTCGCACACAAGAGAGCAGGGATGTACTCTTCAGGATGAGGATTTAAAATCGAAGGATCACAGAAGCACAGAACAACAGAATGGTTCAGGTATGAAGTTTGAACTCTCACCACTGTGGGAAGGTTGCTCCCCACCAGCTCAGGATGCCCATGGCCCACCCAGCCTGGCCTTGAGTGCCTCCAGGGAAGGGCACCCACAGCTTCTCTGGGCAGCTGTGCCAGTGCCTCACCGCCCTCTGAACAACTGCCTAAGGTAATCTACCCTCTTTCAGTTTAGAACCATTACCGTGGTGTCCAATCACCACTTGCCCTTGTTAAAAATCCCTCCCCAAAATCACCTCAGGAGTCAACTGACATGGATATAAATTGCAGGACTGGTGTGTACTGTGCACATTATACATATTTGGCCTATACATCAGAAGTCCTTCAGTGCTGTGTTGTCAAAACTGAAAGCCTGGAAATTCCAAGTTAATGGGATGTTTGTATTTTAGGAGAGAATGTTCTGGTTGATGCACTCTCCTCATTACCAGTGAAGACGTGAGAAAGATGGAGTTAATTCCTGAGGCCCTCAGTGGGAAACAGAAATAGAGATTGGAACATAGAAGAAACAAGGATGAGAGAGCACAAAGAAGTGAGGTTACATTACCAAAACCTTTCTCTGCCCCTTAGAGTAGAAAAGAGTTGTATAAAAATTTGTACAGCTTTGCATAAGACATCGATTTTGTGGGGTATTCAAAGCATCTTTCATGCTAATTAGACCAGAAAGACAGTTCCAGATATGCTTAACATAGACATCTGAAGGGCTAACACAACTGTTTCTGGAAACAGATTTAGCTGTCCCACATTAGTTGTTAGCTGTGCTGGAGTTGTTTCTCTTTGCAGCTGAAGCATGAGTAAAGCTTAACTTTTCTCTGGAGAAAATGGGAAAAATAAAAGTAATAATAAAAAAATTAAACAGAGAATACAGTACTCCTGCATAGTGCATTTATTAATGAAAAGTAAAGCCGAAGTAAAATAAGTCTATCATCAGAGAATTCAGAAGGGACAGCATAACTTTCAGCAGTTTCTGAAAGTATTATATCCTAACCAACCAGGCACACCACTGCACGTGAGGGTTAAATTTTCCTCATCAAGTGAATCACCAGCTTGCAAAACAGAAAACAGCTGCTGAACAGATAATGGGCAACATCCCAGGTTATTTTTATCCCTGCATAGGAAACCATATATTCAGAATTGCATTTTTAAATGATTTCTAGAAGACAGTTTGACAAGACAAAAGCCAGTAGTTGCATAAAGCAGCATGTCTCGCTTCCTTCTCACAGTACTCAAACCAATGAGTGAACATTAAGAAAAGTTATCTTGAATGCTTGACCTACCTCTGAAAATTTCCTTACCCTGCAATGCAGCCTTCATGAGTCAAAAATACAACTGCAATCTCAGAACCTTAATTACTGATACATCCAGTATTCCTGCTCTGTTATCTACTCAATACAGAAGCTCATTTGTGATTACTATTGAAATTCAGCTGCCTAATTCTGCATAAACGAATCCATTAGCAAACAAATATGGCATATAAATTGGCTTACCACTTTCATGATAATCAAAGAGGTAAGATTAAGAGAGAGAGCTCTGAAGAACAAAGCCAAACGAGAAGGACTGAAAGTATTCAAGCATCAGTGCAATTTAGGAAAGTAGTGAAGTTTCTAGCAAACAGTAAATTTGAAGGTTCAAGCCAGTAAACCTCAGAAAATTAAAGCTACTGAAACAACATGATAGTATTAAGGATTTGAAGTTTTCTTTATATTCTACCAAAGAAAAGTATCTGCCTTCTGGAAGCTCCGAAACATAAGCCTTCAAGCTCCTGGCACTCTAGAGTCTGATTCCATGGCATGCTGTGGAAGACTGCTGTGTTTTTAGGCTACTACAACTGCGACTGTCCTTTGGCTCCCTAGGCAGGGATGGTTATGTTTCCCTCCTTCCTCCAATGAAGTTGTGCACAAAGCATGTATTTTACCTACACACAACCTCTGCAATAACATCTAATGCACTTTAATTTATAGCTTGCCTAACCAAAAATTTACACTAACAGCATAAATGCTGCTGTGAAGCTAATTAAACTTCCTCCCTTAGTATAATGCAATAACTATGTATTTTCATTAGAAGAAATGTATAGTTAATCTGTATTGCAACATATGCTTTAGAAAAACTGAATAATTAAATGCCCATTTAAATGCCATTTACATTACTTCTCTACTCATTGTTTACAACAACAAAGAGCACTATTGCATTCACCAGAAGAGCACTGCTTTTCTGCTTTTACTACTTACACATGGAAGCACATATGAAAACTGTTGATGCCACTCAAGACCGAAGCACTATAAATAGCTCTCTGTTGTTAGAGGATAGGAGATGAAACAGGTCTCATGGCACTGGAGCACAGCATGTCCTATCAAGTGCCTGTGCTCTGCCTGTGCTAAAAGCGAGAGGTGACATCAAGTGATCAGTTAGCCTGCGAGCAAGGCACACGCCTGGGGAGAGTTTGGTCTAACTGTAGGTTCCCTTAGGCAGCAGGAACACAGCAACTTGCCTTTTTGCCTCAGCAATGGCAGAAGCTGTTATAAGACACTGGGTGGAAACTCCTGTACGCTATCAAGAGCAGTTTGCTGCCGAGGAGCTGGAAGAACACAAACTGAATCACTCTCTTTATGCTTTGCCGGGACCTTTTACAGCTACACTGAGCAGAAGAGGGCAAATTACAGAAAGTACAGATGGGGCTGAGGCAAGTGGCCAAGAAGAAAAAAAGACGGGCTTTCAGGTCTTGCTGGATGTTGTGCAGTTTCGCCCAGAAGATATCATTATTCAGACTTTTGAAGGCTGGCTCCTGATCAAAGCTCAGCATGGACCCAGGATGGATGAGCATGGCTTCATATCCAGAAGCTTTACCAGACAGTACAAACTGCCCGATGGAGTGGAGAACAAAGATTTGTCTGCGCTATTCTGCCATGATGGCATTTTGGTTGTTGAAATGAAGAACTCGATGGGAATTAATTAGTCTTGACAATTGGTGAGATAAATTTATTCTTAATATCACAAATGGTATTATTCAAGCAATGCTGTGGAGTGTAGAAAGCGTGTGGCTGCATTAATATTACAGAAAAGGAAAATAATCGTATATATTTTTCAGTATGCTGAATTTGTTGTTTGATGTGAAATGTTAGACTACTTGCCCCCAGCTAAGTATATGCTGAATAGCCAGATTTTTTGAGCTGTAGAAAAGTTAGGCTAATCACAGTATGAGGAAAAAAAAAAAGATATATTTGATAATACTGAAAATAAAGCATACTTAAGGGTTCATTTAAGGATTTGTATTTCTAAGCAGTAACTGTAATATGCAATCATAATCATTAAAGAAGCAATGAACAGTTTGTGAGTTTTATACCAAAAATGTGTTTTATAGTTTTTTTAGATTAGTTTTCTCCTGCAAAAGCACATAAAATAAACTTTAAAAAAAAAAAAATCACTGTTCGAATTTATAAACAAATTATCCATGAGAGAGTACGTTTTACATGTGTTACATATTTGAAAGTATACAAAAACAAAATAAACACTGACTACCTTTGTTTGAAAATGCAGTAAGTAGAAGCGACATTTTCTGTCAAAGACGAAGGAAATACTGTAAAAGATTTGGGAAACTGTTTTTGTTTAACACATTGAGATATCTGTTAGCAACTAAAGAAAAAAATATACTGCTTCTATAAATCAAAAGGACCAAGCCATTATTTGTGAATCTCTGCTAATAAAAACACACAACTGGAGTATGGATGCCTTGATTACTATTCATTGTCCATCAATCAGTTGAATATTCTTTGTGTTGCTTGGCAATGTAGGCTGACACACCTTGACTATATATTAAAAACTTTTCTGCTAACCTTTTCTCTCACACTCTCTATGGGCTCTAAATGGATCCAATTTTAAGGGATTTATTACAGACACGTGTCTAATTTCTCTCCTTGTTTCTCTCATCTAAAAAGAGTGGTAGAAATTAAAAAACATCTGTCCACTATTCCTAGTATCTAGACTGCTCAACCTTTATAAAAATGCTCCATGTGAATTTGCAAGTGCTCAAATATTTGAGAATATCTACAGTTGCAAATTGAACTGTCCCACATATTCAGGAGATAAGTCTGACTGCTGTGCTATGAATAGTAGAGGAATGTGGAAAGGAAAGTGCCAAGTTAAATACAGACTCTTTATGATAGCCATCTGCTTTATGGCCAAATGAAAAACATACTCTAATGAAATTGAATATCAATACAATTTGAAGACTTTGAAAAAAAATTTCATGAACAAAACTCTGGCTCTCACCAGCTGAGAGTTCTTTGAGTTTTAAACAAAAGCCTGAAGTGTGTACTTCTGCACACATCCATTCACTGGAAAGATTTATGTCGTGACTGCTTAGACTTCAAGGCATTTGAAAACAGTTCACTTAGAAAAGTGAGGAGTCCAATTTCTTGTATTTTATTTCATATTTGTACTAACACGAAATTCATACAAAAAAAAAAAAAGAGAGCAATTATTTTATTGTTGTTGTTGTTGTTGTTTTAGTAGAAGTCAGAAACAGTTGTTTTCTACAAAACTAGGCTAAATAAAATCATATGTCCGTATATTTTCATTCAATCCACACTTCTAATTTATATTGCCTGTGTTTAATTTAAGGCAACAAAAGGACAATCATATTAGAAAATAAGGTCTATATTTAAATGCTTCAGAGTCAGGAAGCTTCCCCAGCCAGGGATCCCATGGAACACATAGCATGGATTAAATGAATTCTAAATGCAGGTCTAGATTTAAATTTTGCACAAGTTTATAAAAGCTCATATGTTCAGAGCCATGGTTTCCATATAACCTTATGGTACAACTGTTGGGCTGCAGCTCAAAGCAACTAGTTAGTAAACTGCTTTGGTGGCTTTTGTTTACAGAGAATATTTGATCATTTAAAATCACAGACATATATAAAAATGACTCAACTTGTGGTGCTGGTATTTATTGCCCTAGAGATTTTTTTAAAAGTATTTTTAAAAGAAACAAAAAACACATAAGTGACTTAATTATTTTAAATTAGATCATGATTAAACTACTGGAAACTTGGCAAGGAGTTTGATGAGAGACAGCCAAAATCGCACCGTTTGCTCTCTGTGTGTAAATGCCACGGTTACACACACGGTTACACAGCTCTGCTCACAAAACGAGAGAACATTTGACATTTGCCTGCCTCTGTTGTCTCTTCACATCACTCTGTGTCCAGTTCCGTACTTGCTGATGACACTGTCCATCCAAACCCAGAGGAAAGTGCTGACCCAAATGCACGAAGGTCTGTACACAGCTATGTTTCATCTTCTTCATGAATGTCCTTCCTCACGTGTGGGAATAGCAGCAGCATGATGGCAAACTGTGACTATGCTGTAATACAGACCTGACCCTAACTCCCATAACACAAAGCAGAGGGAAGTGCTTCTGTCATTTCTTTAGCTTATTGAAAGCTTTGGGACAAATGATTTCTATACGTTTGCCAGAACAGCCTCTAAATACCTGGCAGAGCTCTTTCTTCTGAATTGTCTGTGAGGAACTGTTTCCATTCATCAAATGTGATGTTTGACTTTAATAACTTGATTACAACTGAATGCAAGCATCAAGGAGAGAGCTGTAAATACTGTTCATGCACAGTGAACAGTGAAATTTGTACACAGCAAAAAGATTGCAGAACAGTTACAGCTTACGGCAGGTTTAAGCCACACTGATTTGATTAAATTAAGGATCCTGATATTGGCTATCTGCAAAAAACTGGCCCAGAATAACCAACATAGGCTGTTGCAAGCAGTGCAGAGCAAGTTACTGAGCATTCTTTGCTCCCATCAGTGAAGGATTACCTTTGTAATTGATTGGGCTATTCTTCCAAATTGAGTCAAGATGATTTCATGCATGAATCTAATCACTGTGATAAATGCTCTCATAGAAGAAAATGTCTCAGTATCAGCACAAGTTGCCAAAATCAAGGTCACAAACACATTTCTGGGTGACCCCTATGAGCAAAAAGGCAAAATGTCTTGGGCTTTCAGGAATCACCTTGCCTTTTTATAGAATCTGCCTTTTCCAAGGCATGTGAGACAGTGCTGCACATCCCAATACTTGCAGTGCAGGGAATTGAGTCTGACATGGCACTCATCATCCACTCAATCACGAGTCAGCTACAGCTCTCAATATTGGAAGGGAGGAAAAGAAAACCCTATGGTAACTGTGGTAACAAAATTCCCTTTAGGAGGAACAGGCCTTTCAATCCTTACTCAGTTCAGTGCTGGAAATCAAAATACACTTTTTATCTGAGTAACACAAAATTTATCTTTTAACAGGAGTGGAAGAATTTCCGAAAAATATTAAGTGTGCCTTCTCAGTTGAAAGAGACATTTGCTTTAGTCTTACTAACTGCCATGCATAATGTCTGCCTCCAGTCATCCAGAGGACAGTATCTCAGCAGCCTTACTCTGAAAGAAGGGGGGAAGCCTTAGACATGTGCCTTACATCTGAGAAACCTGAGCTGGATGTACCCATGTTAACTTTGGGGCCAGAAGTACCACCAGTCTTTGCCAATCCAAGTCCAGAAAGCCTGGATCATCCATTGCTGTGCATAAACTGCAAACAAACAAACAAATAAATAAAATCCCTCATTTTAAATATTTTCATGGATGAAGAGACAGGAGAACCATGGTAATACAACTTAGGACCCTCATTCAGGTTGACGCCAGATCAGGGCTTTCAGTCTCAGCTCCACTGTGGGTTGTAGCCTTACCACAGTTCCCATCAGTCATTGAAATGCCTTCCTAAGCCCATTAAAATGTTAATTAAAACTAAAGTCTGGTATTTCTCACATACACAACCACACAGTAATAATGCTGATGATCATATTTTCAGGGAAAAATATGTCCAGTAGCCACTTCCACACGCAGAACTGATACAAGGAGAGAATCATTTACAGTTTTCCTGACTTCTGTTTGCTTACTGTACTTTGGGCTGACACTGGTGAGCAGTCCTGCTCTGCTGATGAAGCATGCCATTCCTCAGCCCTGTAAACTACTATAGAAAGAGAGTGGGCACGCAAAGAGGAGACAGAAAACTGTAGGACATGGTGGGCCCGAAAAGTTCACCAGAGCTGTGTTCAAGAAGGAATAAGGAGCAGGAAAAGCCCTCCAATTAATATGAAATATATATTTACATATTTTAATATTTTAAGGTATAATATTTCAACTTTCTGTGAGAAAAATCTGACTGTTTTTAAAAAGAATGCATCTTTAAATGGCTAAAAAAGGCATTTTGAAATGACTTTAACAAATTTAGGTTATTAATAGAACCAGAATGAGAGAATAAGACATCCACTATCTTCAGCTATGTTTCCTTCCAATTGCACATTCTGATAATTTTTCCATCCATTAATCCTCCACTCCCTCAGATAATCAGGGATACCATAACACAATCTCCAAAGGTTTTTGCTTAAGTAGAGCTGTATGGCACTGGGGTTACAGTGTGAGTGCCCTATCTAAACCAGCCACTCTGAAGTTATTACTACAGACATAACCTCACCATTGCAAGCTGGTTTGCCAGCTTACAGTAAAGCAGAAAACATGCACAGCTGTCCTTCCCAGTTCTGCTTAGAGGAGCTTCGATCCAAAGCGATGTATCACAGGTGCCACTACACAGCCGACAGGGCCATCTAGTGTCTAGCTCTCACACCGTGATAGCACTGCTCAGACAGCTAATTGAGATATCCCAACAAGCTTCCACAGATGAAAGAGCAGGGGAAACACGACACCAAATCAGCCAGCTGGTGCCATTTGGAGGCAGCTGATATACCACAGTGTTCAGTGTTAGTGCTGCCCGCATTAGTGAGACTCTGACCAAGAGGCAAGACAGGATGAGAAGATATTTTGAGGTTCACTGGCAATAATTACTTTAATATTTTTCCATTTGCCATTTTCAGAAGATGATCTTGCTCTCTTTTCCTGGATGCTTAGAGCAAAGTGCTCTGCAGATGCTGCAGCAAGTACTAGAAGCAGACATAGCTTTTGTTAGGTGTTAGGTTTCAATAAATCTGTGTCTTAACTAAAAGACCTAGTGAGACTGCATCTGAAATACTCTATCCAGCTCTGGGCCCCTCAGTTCAAGAAGGATAAGGAATTGCTTCAGAGAGTCCAGCGTAGAGCCACAAAGATGATGGAGTGGAGCACCTCCCTTATGAGAAAAGGCTGAGGGAGCTGGGTCTCTAGCTTGGAGGAGACTGAGGGTTGACCTCATTAATATTTATGAATATGTAAAGGGTGAGTGCCAGGAGGATGGAGCCAGGCTATTCTCAGTGACATCCAGTGATAGGACAAGGGGCTATAGGTGCAAGCTGGAACATAGCAGGTTGCACATAAACATGAGAAAAACCTTCTTCATGGTGAGGGCAACAGAACACTGGAGCAGGCTGCCCAGAGAGGTTGCGGGGTCTCCTTCTCTGGAGACATTCAGAACCCACCTGGATGCATTCCTGTGTGACCTGATCCAGGTGCTCCTGCTCCAGCAGGGGGATTGGACTGGATGATCTTTCCAGGTCCCCTCCAACCCCTGACATTCTGTGATTCTGTTAAATTTATCATTTTGAAAATGTCAAAGTGAAACTGTCTCAGCAATTTGAGACTTACTACTTACATCTTTAATGTAGGAAAATCATCACATCAGTCAAATTTCAGTGCTGATTTCGGTCAAACAGCACCTTCTGATATTGATGATTAGTTTTACCATTTACACTAGCTTCCTTGCGTGTGCACATGGAACAGACATATTTCTTTATATACACAGGAAGTCATGCAAACCCATGGAGAAATGAATGCATTTTTTACATAATCTCATTTTCAAAAGATGTTAGTGAAGAACTTTGAGCTTCAGCCTGAAGTGACTACAGTGTGGATACAAACAGTGTTTCCAAATTCATATGCTAAAGGTCAGAATGATTAATAGTGATCTCCAGTGTGATCCCCTGAACAGCTAACTCCACATAACCTCACCTTCTTATTTCCTCCTTGCTCATACTGTTTGAGCAAGAACATTTATTTAAAGACTTCAGATGTTTTAAAAACCCATTACTCACTTTCCTAAATTATTCAAGTGTTAATAATCATCATGTTGAAAAAAAGAGTAGATATTCCCCTCCCCTCTGAGATTTGCTCAGTAAAATAATTGTTTCTCCAAAACTAAAAGTATTAGCTTCGATAGCTCCTAGGGCAGTGTCTGTACTATCCTGATGTTGTGATTTACTTTGTGAATCAGAAGACACAAATATGTATTAATACATGTTGCTAAAAACCCTCTTCAGTTGCTAACAGAATTCATTTTCATCAAGAGGCGTGAATGTCACTTTTCCACATAAAAACCAGAAATATTTAATACCTTTGGGTGTACATCTCTCTCCTGCATCACAACTGATAGTTTTGTTATCACAGAAGCATCTGGATTGGAGCAGGCCTTCAAGATACATGGAGTCCAACCATTAACTCAACCCATCAAGTGCTGTCTTCATGCCACACTCACCTAAACACTCCCAGAGTTTTGTTAACTCCTGAGGAAGTTCTGTCTGTTCCCCTGGCCATAGAATTTTTAGTATACTTATAGGTTTTTCTCATAATGATATCAATATCTTTCTATCAGCTTCCTAATTCTTCCATTCCCACTTCCACATGTCCTTTCAAAAATAAAATATTTTAAATATTCCTCTTACATGAATACAGTTATGTATGTATGGGTACCTAGTAAAAACTTAAAAATGCTTGCAGACCAGAACGAGGTTCTGACACTGCTTCTGTTAGAAGACAATGATCCCTAAAGTTTCTCTAATGGTATGGGATGCCTGGTATGTCTTCCTTTTAGAAGGGTATGAAATCCCTTCTAAAATAAGGATTTTATAATGAATGTACTTGATCCAACAGATCAAGTACAAGAGGAACCTTTCTCACCATCTGCTTGTCAGTATTCAAGGCCCATCTCCTCCAAATCCAGAAGCAGTGCATCCTGAGAAATAGGAAGGCAGATAAGAACACCAGGAGGCCCCTGTGGATCAACAAGGAATTCCTGGACTTACTTAGGCACAAAAAGAAAGTCTACAGGGAATAGAAGCAGGAACGGGTCACCTGGCAGACTACAGAGAAGTTGTGCAAACAGCCAGAAATCTGGTTAGGAAAGCTAAAACCCAGATAGAATTAAATCTAGCCAGGGACATAAAGGACAGCAAGAAGAAATTCTACAGCTATATATATCAGTGATAAAAGGAAGGTCAGGGAATATGTGGGTCTCCTCTGGAAGGAAACTTGATATCTGGTCAGGAGGGATACGGAGAAAGCTGAGGTGCTCAGTGACTTCTTCGCCTCAGTCTTTATCAGCAAGGGGTTGAGTTGTACCACCTAATCTGCAGAAAGCAAAGTTAATAACTATCCACAGGTTCAAGACCATCTAAAGAATCTGAATGCGCACAAATCCATGGGACAATGACAGCCATCCACAGGCTCTGAAGGAACTGGCAAGTTAACCACTATCCATCATATTTGAAAGGTCATGGCAGTCTGATGAAGTTCCCACTGATTGGAAAAGAGGAAACATAACCCCCATTTTCAAGAAGGGAAAAAAAGAAGATGCAGGGAACTGCAGACCAGTCTCACCTCTGTGCCTAGCAGGATCATGAAGCAGATCCCCTTGAGGGGGATTAAGGCACATGGAAAATAAAGATGAGGTGATTGGTGGTAACCAACATGGCTTCACCAAGGGCAAGTCAAGTCTGACAAACTTGGTGACCTTTTAGAGAATCAGTTACCGAATCAGTGGATAAAGGAAGAGCAGCTGATGTCACCTACCTGGGCTTATGCAAAGTGTTTGGCACTGTCCCACATGACATCCCTGTTGCCAAACTGGAGAAAAATGGATCTGCTGGATGGACCACACACTGGATAAGGAATTGGCTAGATGGTGGCACTCAGAGAGTAGCAGTTAACAGCTCAATGTCCACGTTGAGGTCAGTGATGAATAATATTCCTCAGGAATCAGTGCTGGGACCAGTGATGTTTAACATATTTGCAAGCAACATGGATCAGGGGGATCGAGTGCATCCTCAATAAGTTTGCAGATGACACCAAACTGAGTGGTGCAGTTGACACGCTAGTGGGAAAGGATGCCATCGAGAGAGACCTGGACAGGTTTGAAAGATGAGCCCATGCCAACCTCACGAAGTTCAGCAATGCCAGGTGCAAGATCCTGCACCTGGACTGGGGCAATCCCAAGCACAAATGCAGGCCGGGTGGTGAATGTCTTGAGAGCAGCTCTAAGAAGGATTTGGGGAGTGTCAGTTGATGAAATCTTAGTATGAGCTGGCAGTATGTGTTTGCAACCCAGAAGGCCGTATCTTGGATTGCAGCAAGATAGGACCAGAAGGTTGAGGGAGGTGATTCTGTCCCCGTACTCTGCTCTCATGGGACCCCACCTGAAGTACTATGTCCAGTAGATCCCCAGATTGGAGCCCCTACACAAGAAAGACATGTTGGAGCAGGCCCAGAGGAGGGCTGCAAAGATGTTTGTAAGGTTGAAATATCACCCTCATGAGGACAGACTGAGAGATTGTTCAGCCTGGAGAAGAGAAGCCTTTGGAGGGTCCTTATAGCAGCCTTCAGGTACCTGAAGGGAGCCTTCAGGAAAGGTAGGGAGGGACTTTTATAAGGGCATGTAGAGATAAAAAAATGAGGGGAAATGATTTTAAACTGGAAGAGGTAAATTTAGACTAGATATCAGAAATAAATTATTTACTGGGAGGGTAGAGAGACACAGGAACATGCTGCCCAGAGAGACTGTGGGTGCCCCTTCCCTGGAGCTGCTGGGCGGTCAGGTTGGATGGGGCTTTGACCAATCAGGTCAAGGGAGAGATGTTCCTTCCTTCAGGAGGGTTGAAACTAGATGATCTTAAAGGTCCCTTCTAATCCAAACCGTTCCATGTTTCCGTGATTCTCCGATCTCATCCTGTGGAGGCCTTTATATTTGCCAGAAGACCATTAAAGAAAAAGCCCTCTCTGAGAACCCAGAAGCTAAAACATTGTCTAATAGTAACTTTCTGTTGTTTTTAGCCACTGAGCTTCTAAGAAATCCATATGTCTCGAGCTAACACAGACAATAAGAACATCTATCTCATCTATCCCAGTCTTTCTGCATACTGCATGTTCTCAGTGTGAGAACCCTTCTGTTTTTTTGGCTCAAAGCTTGCTTCCTGAGGTATTTCTTGTGATAAGACCTATAACTGATTTATTGAGGAGGCAAGTGATGGGTGCTACCATGTGACAATCAATATCGCTTTGTGGACATTTGGAAGCCCCTTCCTCCAGAGTTGTTTGCCTCCAGAAGAGAGTGCTCAAGACTGTTTACTGGTGGAAGATCTGGCCTGTGACTAAATAGCTCTAGGGTGGTATGGGAAAACTGGGAAATAATACCATCGTATCCTGTGAAAAACAGGATGCAGGTGGGCATCCCTGCTCCCTCTTATCTGCTGACAAGGCCTGGAAGATGAGAAAAAAAGGAGTTTCTGCTGAGATCCCAGAGCCAGAAGCTGCCTCTTCAAGGAGAGCTGACTCAACCACTTTGTATTTGAGCTGTCATTCCAAAGAGAGCTGACTCGACCACTTTGGACTTATGAATTGGTACTACCATTGAAAATTGTCTTCATCAATGGAACGACAAGGAACAACAACGCCCAACAACCCACCACTACTGAGGATCGATGACTGAACTACAAACCACACTGCATCCATGGTGGTGTCTATCTCCTTCTTGCTTCCTACAAAGACTCCTTGCTTTTATTTCCTATCTTTTCTATCACCCTTCTCCCCTTCCCTATTTCCCTGATTAAGATTTGTAATAAACTAGTTGGACCAACATTTGAACCGTTGTTTCTTAATCTCACACCAGGTATACAGATATCAAAGAACCTCCTCTCCCTCCTATAATTTGGAATGAGACACTCAGTAAGAAAGACAAGGTGAAATTCCTTTGAAATGTGATATCAGTATCACTTAAATTTAATGTCAGTGCTTCCTGCTAGCAGAATATGCTGTCTCATACTAAAAGCAAGTGCTAAGGGAATGGAAAATACTTCTGCTTGATGCCAACTGCTTGTTGCCTAAGTTAGTGAGAACTTCCTTTGGTTTCAGGCTGAGACAGAGAAATCATTCTCAAGATTCCACAGTGGCCAAGGAAAATCCACAAACGTGTAAGGTTAAATTTAAACTCATCTATCTTTATCAATGGAGAGGTACAACTGAAGAGCTGCTGGTGACTCTAGCTCTACTTTCTCATGCTGGCCTCTGCCAGCCACATTCCTGCACAGCACCAGAGCAACTTCAGTTCAATGGACCCAAATCTCACAGATTTCCAGAACTCATGGCACTTATTTTCCCAATTTAAATGCCTGCTGGGAGTGCCCAGGGTTAGCAGAAGTGCAGAACCCTATGAGGAAGTCCTCTGTCCTTTGCCTTGAATGAATGCACAATTCTTCATTTTTGCTATGCTACACTTAAATCATTGTTTACAATAGTTCTACTGCTGCAGTTATTCTATTTTCATGTCATATTTATGACACAGAAACATAATGCTGGCTTTACCTGGATTTCCTTGGCTGTTACCCATTTCATGGCTCAGAGTCTTGTTTATTTATAAAATCTTTGTCACATAATGGATTGCTATATACTAAATCAGACATTACTCCTCAAAGACTTGTGCAGTCTGGGCTAAAGCCCCCAATGCCACAGCATGGTGTCAACGTTTTACAGGCTGGTTCAGCCCAGTTCCATGACCAGCGGGGCGGAGGCATTTCACAAAATCCACGCCTCCAGAAAAAGGGAACAGGAGACCCCAAAATAATTAAAAACAACAGCAAACTGAGGAGAAACAAACTAATTTACTAAACATAGTATCGGAATGCAATATAACACACCATAATACAATATAATCAGAATTGAAGCTAATAAATCAAATATAATGAGAATGTCTGAAAGGTGGAAAGGCCTCACCATAACACTGAGGTGAGATGCGCAGTCCAGTTGAGCAGCAGGGAGAAGGGAGCAGTGCCCACGATGAAGAGCAGACGAACAAGAGCCCATCAGTTGACCTTGCCAGGAGTTTTATCTCCTCTCCGTGACTGCAAAGTCCCCTTGGGAATGTAGTTCTTCTTCTCTTCTGGGTAGGTACCCTGGACTTGAGCATTAACAGTTAAACTCCCAGTTTCCCATGTGATGTTATGATGTGGAATACCAAGAACCAAAAATCAAAAAACCATGACACATGGAAAGACTCATACACAGTGGATTTATCTTGAAAGCATATTTGCATTTTGGTAAAACGTTATCCCTGCAAACAGAGAGCAAAGACACGTATTCCAAGCAAAATCAAATGCAGAATAAGAATTTCCCCATAGAAGTCATCTTTTAAGCAGACAGAGGCTGAGATAACTAACACATACTGCAAAAAACCCCTCAATTTTCTAATCAATTATTTCTGATTTTACACGACCTAGCTTAAGAAAAAAAGAAACGAAAAAAGAGAAGTTATGCAATTTCTGATGAATTTATGTTACTGTTTGAAAACACTGTTTTATTTTCTCCTAAATTCCACCATATATTTTTCCTAAATTCTATAGCATGGTATAAAGCGTCTTCATTTCTCTTAGACCAATGACTTGTGTTTAAAATCATTTCGTGCCCTCTAGTGGCAGCTCTGTTTGGCAACGGCTGATCTGAGAAGTCTCTGCCTGCTTCCATCTAGATGCTGCAGTTACAGATGAAGTAGAAAATGGAAGAAACCCATTTCATATACATTTTTTAAGTGAAATTTACCATGCATCTCTACAATTACAAAAACTGAAGTCATTTCTAGTTATGACAAGATAGTACCGCTGGCAAAGCAAAATCATAGAATCACAGAATCATAGAATGGCTTGGGTTGGAAGGAATTTCAAGGATTACCAAGCCCCATCCTCCATGCTGCAGGCAGAGCCATCAACCTCCATATTTAATACCAGATCAGGCTGCCCAGGGCCGCATCCAACCTGGCCCTGAACACCTCCAAGGATGGGGCATCCACAGGCTTTCTGGGCAGCCAGCCCGTTCCTTACCACTCTCTTGGCAAAGAACTTCTCTTTGATATCCAGCCTAAATCTTTCTTCCTCCAACTTAAAACCATCTCCCCTTGTCCTGCCATTATTTATCCTTGTA